>NC_046191.1:17955382-18220382 GCF_011004875.1 Balearica regulorum gibbericeps | reverse complement strand
GGGAGGTGGTGCATTTGCTATCGGAACACCATGTATCAAAAAGGGATTGAACCAGGTCTGTGCAAAACCCCTTCCCACTCAGATATATACAGTTCATGTGTTTGCGCATATGCTAAAATATTTTCATGATTAAGACATGAGACTAACATTGTAATTTTGCCTGTAAACCCTATATCCAAATTCTATTTGACTAGATGAATGTACATTACATGATTTCATAAATTGAATAAATAAATTAAACTGCTTAAAAACAAAGTCTTTTTTTTTCTTCCAGAGAGTTTGACTGTGTTCAGCCTCAGCCTGTATTATTCACTGAGAACTACAAAGCACAACTATAGTCAGGTATCTTTGGAAGGGAAACTGATTTTCTTTTTTCCCCTACTAGTTTATAGAAACAGACATATCTAAATAACACATATTGGGTAACACAGAGCTTTTTTAAGCTTCTTGTTCTTGCCTATTATTATTTAGCTTTCATGCAGCTGTAGCCCTGGGAACAATCCGAGTTTGATTTTATAAAACCTGATCTTCACCTCTTTCTTTGACTGCATTTAGCTGTTGTGGAAATAAGGAGGGAAACACGCCTATTACAGCTGGAGAAGTTAACATACCTAAATAGCACTTCTTTTATAAAGGGAAGGTTGTAATAAGTCATGTGATTTAGAGTAAAGGCAGCACAGTGTGCAATGGGAGCAATTTTTTGCCCCTCAAACAGCACTTCAGGTGATGTTGTTCATCTTTCTGTGACTCGCTGTGTCAAAGCATGCCCAGAGCAGAGGTGTTCAGGGACCCGACAAGCCGTAAGTGTCCAGCTGAAAAACCTGGGAGATATCCCAGGGCTCAAAGAATTCACTTTTTCAGTTGCTCTGATTTACTTCAGAATGCACCTTTAGGGAATTTATGTCTTCCATGCCTTTAGTTTCCCATTTCCTTTCTTGTCATCTTTAAAAATCCATTAAAGATCACAGAGACAGTTTCTCCGAGCTTCCATTTCTGAGGGGTTGTGGAGCTCCATAAAGCATGCAGTTCCAGAGGCGAACTGACTCTTTTACTTTCTGCACCTTGATGTTGTTACAACGACGTTTTAATTATAGGTGGTGGTTACAGACTGAGAAAACATACTGAATCCAACAGGGACACAAACAGTTTTCACTCATAAGGACTTAATGATGACTAGCTAACTAGTCCCCTTCTGTCAGAACAGGAGAATATGAAAATGCAAGACAAAATGAGGGGTTTGGTTTCTCAAGGTGTTTGTTTGACAAATTTAAAATTATAGTAGTCCTATGTTTACCAAAAGCAATCATTAGGCTTTTAAGGTGTTGCTAAAATAAAAAAGAAAGCTAGTTCCCTTAATAATAGGCAGCTGCAGTATTCCAGCTTGCATTTATATTTTCTATACAAACATTTTGTTAGTCACATATGCTGGCTGGTATTTCACCTATTTTACAATATTCTTACAAGTTTCCCTACAGTAGAGTAAGTTTACATTAAAATGCCACACCACCCTTGCTATCATTAATTTAGATTTGTCTATCACTGCATGCTGGCTGCTTTGCCCTAGGTATATAGCCCGCTTGTCATTTCCTGCTAACATTGCCTCACCTGTAAAACTGCAGTAGCTCTATTTCAGCTTCCCCAGTTTCTGCCATCACCTTACCTATTACAGTAGAATAAAAGAACATTTCTCGGGTGCATTCATAGATATTTTCATCATATTTCAAATGCATTCAGACAATTGCTGCATATTTGCACTAAAAGAAATGGAGTAATTCCCTACATCTCTTCATGTAGGGAATATTTCCTTCCCTGTTCAAATTATGGACAGTCTCTATTTATGCAGAACTGGAAGGCAATGCTCCCACATACATGCAGAGCTATTTGGTTTGTTGATATATGTATCATATCACATGCACATGCATGAATATGTCTGTGCTCATACATGTGTGGGCGTTTTTTTTAAATATGCAGCATTTCCAAAGCACTTTAATTAACAGAAACCCTACAGTTTAAAGGCAAAATTTAAAAAGAAATGACAGGTCAGGTCATTTGGATATGGACTAATTTTAAGGTAGCAAAAGCAGCATGTCATTAACACGAGACCCTAATTACACACACTATCTGTGACTGCACCAATTACTCTAACTGGGCAAGAGTAGTCAGATTAGCGGGACTGCCAATGAAACCGGCTACATGAGTGGACCAGCCGTGGGGCACAATCTCTGCATGCTTTGGGGCTGCCAAGCTTTGCTTTCCTGTTATTTTGGAAAGAACAAAACCCTTCTGAAACATTTTTCTGTTGCTAGAAATCTGCAAGAGCAGATGCTGCAGTCAGAGCAATTTTACTCGCATAAAAAAAAGTCTGCTCCTAATAAATGTATCACTTGGTAGCAGGGTGCTGAGAGGGGCTCACATCCTGCCCTGGCTCGGAGCAGGGCCCCATCAGTGAGTATCGTGCCCGTTCCTACCCGAGAGAGTTTGCCTCCCCTATAGCACTTCCAATCCAATCTAGGAGAAGATGCAATAAGTCAATTTATAAACCAATGAGGGGTGGGGAACAAGCAATGAAAACAACAAAAAGACTATGTGTTAACCTATGTGCGTACCTCGATGGTTCCAGATTTAACCGTATGTGCTACATTAGGCCATTAAACACTCTAAAGAAAATGGTGTACTGAAATGCTATCACAGCCTTGTAATTTATACTATGTTATGCAGGGTAGAACAAGTTACTCGTAGTAAATAGGGTCTCATTGGATGACTAGTCTCTAACAGTACGTTTTCACATAATTAAAGTGGACACGGTTTAGAAAAATGAAAAGGCTAGAATATAAGGCTCAGCTGCAAATAATATTAAATGGCATTATCAATAACAGAGATCCCAGGGTTTGCATATTAATTGTAAGAAGGTGCTAATTTGAGTGTTTTAAGCTTGCATTCACAAGCTTGTTTACATGCTTTGTTCCACCTGGACCTGTTTGGAGGTTTGTCAAAAACCTAACAAGCAGAAAAAGATTGCATTTGAAAATACACATACATGTTTAATTAAGCCAGGGCCACCGAACATTCCTCAATATATTTAGCTGTTGAGATTTAAGCACCACCAGAGCATCAGGCATTATCACCTTTTGAAGTACTGCAGAATCTTTAATATTTAAAGCACAAAGCAGACTTTAATATAAAATTCTAGCAGACCACAGAAGATTAAAGACGCATTATAAATGTGACAGTTTGTAAATGGAACACCAGTATTAAAGGGAGCCCCCCTGATATTTTATAGCATATTTTTCAGGTGTATACTAAATTATAAATACAATTAAATAGCAGTAATTATTCTCTGGGAGGGGATGGCAGTTTAACTATTCTAGAAAATAGTGATTAACTATAATGTAGGAAAGTGGTAATATGTGTTTTACTACACTGTTCTTGCAGCCAAACTTCACGTAGAAGTAGAGTCTTCAGCTAATTTAAAACCACCCTAGGGCCCTACATCCATGGGCACAATGTCTTTCCTTCCATGAGGCAGGGAGTGGGGAGGGTTGCTTGCTTGGTGTCCAAACCTCTTGGCTTTTGCTGAAACTATACAGCTGTTCTCCATTACTGTAGATGCTGCTGGTGCTGCGAATGGCAAGGGAGGGAGGGCAGCAGGGAGATCACAGCAGAGTTAAACTGGTACCTTCTGAAGAATTTTAATCCTGAATTAAGATGGACCTATGCTGGCTCCTCATGGTCACACAGGGAATTTTGAAAGGCAGGGCACTAACTTTACTGTACACCAAATTAATTTGACAATATGTCTCTCCAGACCAACAAGACTCATATTTAATAGGTTGCACCAATCGTTTAATTCAGTAAACAAATCCCATGGGACCAGAATTGCCCCATTTCTTTTACTCAGTGCTATTTTTCCAGAGGGATAAATATCTGTGGGAGTGATGGCAACCATTAAAATGGAGGAGGAACTCTCAAGGACAAGATTTGGAGCAGACTCTCTGCTTGCTGCCTCTTGTGGGGAATTGAGATAGGCCCCCTAAAATCCGAGCCGAGCTCTCCTGGAGGGTGCAGGCTGATGGCGGCTCAGTGCAGCAGGCAGTGTAGGGACCTGTCTCCTCCAGGGCAGCCAGGATTTTACCGCAGGCCTGCCAGAAGGAAGCCACTTGAGGAGTACGTCTCTCAGGACCGAAACTTGGGTGACGTTTTTCTGTCCTCATCTTTCTTCATTGCCCTTGACCACTTCCCTTTAAGAAACAAACTGATGGAGGTGGCCCTTTGTATTTTCATCTGTCATTCAACACAATTTGTTGTGATCTTGTTTTAGGAGACCCTCAGACTAGGATTATTAATATTTAGCAATTAGCATCTTTGAAGAGGAGGTTTCATTTTGAAGGCTATCTGCATCCAGACAATTTCACACTTGCTGGGAAGCAAAGCCCTGAACACTGGACATTTTGGGAAGCTCTCCACAGCTTGAGAGAGGGGCTCGAGACTGCTCAGAGACATGCTTTAAGAAGCCATGGTTCATTGATCACATTTCTCTGACTAGAACATCTCTTACTCACCTGGGAGTCTGCCTGTTCCAGGTTGCAGTATTAAGGTCCATGCCCAGATGTCTTTTAAACTCTGTCGGCAAAATGAGCGGCTCTGATGACAGCAACAACAGTTTTAAAAGGCATAATCTGGATAGGATAGGATCGAAGAGGAGAAGAAATTTAAAACAGGATTTTAAAAGCACAGAAATCCAACAATTTAGCATAAGTATTCAGGTCTTTGGTGCTGGGCCATGCAACTCCAAGGTCTCAGTGCACAGCTGAAGCAGTTCTCGAGTCTCTGAAGTGCCAGGCACACCACTGCATTAAGGGTATTCTAATATGCATTCCCGTACAAAAGCTCTGCATATTATTTTCACTTTTATTATCAAAAAAAAGGAAAATATAGCTAATGTTATCCAACAGAGTGCTTTAAAACAGAATTTTCAAATAAAAAATATAAAGAGATCTTAGTTATATTATTCATTGCAGAAATAAAAAATAAATTATACATAGTCTCCTAATAGAGAGAGATTAAAATGGATAAATAATGAAAAGATTACAATAGCTGTATTTCTCAGGGTCTAGTTTATATTGTTAACCTAAGTACTGTACACTAGACATGATCAGGCACAGTGCTCATATTAAAAATGCAGTGCTCTGCTATTCATAAAAGCAATACCCAGGTCATGTTTTCCCTGAGACGTTGCGAGAGCTGGATTGCACACATTCTGTCTTGGCATAGGCACACCAGACTGTGCCTCACATCTACATGGGATTTTTTTTTCATGCAAGGATGGCAAAGGCATGTGGAAAATGAAAGTTTGTGCTAGACAAATGGGGGTGTTGTTAAGGAAACAAATTCAAATTCTCCATGCGTCCAACCTTGCCTCCTGATATCCATTGTGCTGGGGCTGAGCTGGTGGGGAGCAGCCCTGTGCCCCCAGCGGGGGCAAGCTCCCTGTCCTCCAGGGGACTGCTCCTCAGTCTTCAGACCCTCAAACCGTCCCTGGATTCCCAGGGCAATTTTGCCTAGCCGAGCAGTCAGCCCAGCCTCCTGCTGACCTAGTGCACCAATTTCAATTTGGCCCTCCATTAGCTCGTGCAGGGTTTTGAAACCATTGAACAAAACACGCACCAGTGTAGATGCTACTGGGTGTGCTCATGAAGAAAAGGCTTCCCCAGTGAACATTTCTGTCTTTAATGATTGAAATCATGTTCTTAATCTGCTTGTTAAACCAGTATTTAAATGGCTAGAAAGTGTTTTATAATCTGCAGTGCAAGGGCCCAAATCTGTTGATATTGCAAGTGTCATCAACATTCAGCAGCACGGCAGCTGTCACCAGGCAGTTCAGAAAGGCTTATTTAATTGATACTTTCCATTTCAAATACAATTTGCAGTTGGCATGTGGTGAGAAATGCATCTCACCATGCAAATTTTCATGATGCTGGAGCACAAAAAAAAGGGTGCTGCTTTTCTTTTGTGAAAAAGCTTGAAACGTAGTCTAGGAAGCAGAATATTCAACTCTATGTGAAAGTTGCTTTCATTTAAATGAACTAAATCATACTAAATCCCAGATTATTTATTTCTGTATATGAAACAGCACATGTGGCAAAAGGTAGAAAGTAGCATACTATTTTGGGAAATGAGAAAGAAGGCCCTGTTTAGCTATGGGGTTTAAACCTGTGTCTGCAATTCAAGCCTGAGCCAGGAATCTAATATTCAGGTTAGATGGCTCCAAAATTCTCCAAGCCTTTCTAAGGAGATTTTTTTGCTAAAATAACACAAATCTCACAAGAATAGCTGATCTCACTCTTTCACCATTGAAGGTCAAGAGATTTTAGCAAACACAACTCCTATGACTTTTTCCATGTAGTTTAATTAATAGAACCTAAGGGTAGGCAGAACCATTTGACCATCTGAACTGACATCTTCTGCATCACAGACCATTGCATCTTACCCAGATGCCCTGCACCAAGCCTAATAACTTGTGTTTGGCTAAGCCATAACACTTCTTTTCTTTCCTGTAAGAGACCTTTTCTCTGAACTGCACCTTTCTGTTTCTAAGGACGATGCCTGCCTGCAGGGGCAAGTGCCACATTGCAAGACAGGGCTTTGAATAGAAACACACAGGCACAGGCACATAGCGCTCAGCTGTACTGATGTGACTTTATGTTGGTTTGCTCTCCCTTTTAATCTATGCTAAAGAAAACAGCCTTTCAGATTTTAAAATATGTAGCTAATTTTTATGCCTGAGGAGACATTACAGCCAGAGTTCAACCATTTCAGTGTTATTTCCCAAAAGAGCAGCTCAAGGATCCCAGCAGTGCAGCCTTAATCCTGGCCGTGGTGAGATCCCGAGCTGAACAGAGCCTTCTCGGCCTCTGCTTGGACCTCTTCCAAGAGGTGGCTTTTCCATGGCCCGAGCCTGCTCAGCCCTGTGCCAGAGGGTGAGCAGCCCACCAAGGGCAGGACCTACCACGGGCCGTACCCATGGCACAGGAGTGCGCGCACCCTGGAGAAGTTGGTGGGACTTCACACCCCGGGGCCCGGCTGTGAGCCCACCTTTGCTTTACACCTCCACTTTACGGAGTAGATTTAAACCAAGCGCTTAGATTGGAAACTCCTTTGACATCTTTTCATACGGCTCATACAGAATCACTTCATCCAGCATTTCCCATCCCCAGTTTAGCAGACAAAGCAGTGGCTGAAATCCTTTTTAATTCAAACATCGCCAAATGTTCTTCTCAAGACACGACAGAGCGCTCCTGACCCCCTCCCCCTCCCCATATCTTGGGTGAGCACATACTTAGATCCCCCAAGCACAGTGATAATTTCTCCTTACCAGCAGAGCCAGTCATTATTTATTATATCACTCTCTCACTTCTTCAGTCTCTCCTAGTGGGAACATTGCAGTGGCTGCTGGCTAGAAAATTAGCCAAGGGAACTTCTTCTGTTGGTCTCTTTCCTCATTATACTAGTAAAAAAAATTTAACTGTGACATTCTCGCTCTCTCTCTATATATATATCAACGCAGGTTGGAAGCACACTGTAGGGGCTAATAGTGAGTAATTTAACTGTGGCTTTCTCACACGTTTTACCCTTATTCTTTCTCCAGAGTAGCAGCAGCAGAACAGTATGTTCATGTATTGTTGCTCCACATTATAAGCAGAGCTTGCAAGTTTATGTCTAATCTCATTCGTTCCACTAGGCTGTTTTTTTTTCATGTGGATGTGATGCAATTTCTTCCAGTGTCAAGGGGCTGCCATAAATTACAGAGAGTTTCAGGTAATCCTTAAAGAAAAGTTTGGTTTTTCCTCTCTTAAAAAGTGCCTTTAAAAAAATCAGGGGAACATCTGACTGGAAGAAAGTTCTGCGTACGCACACGCACTGTCAATGATATGCTGCTAAGGGCCATTTTATTAATATGCGTCCAGAGAGGCAATTCTCTTAAGTTAGGAACAGACTCATCTACGGAGGTATCACTGAGGACAGAATTGGTGGTGTTCACTGCTCAGACAGGAGCTGTGTGAAGCACAAGGTAGAGGAACACTTTTCCTGCCTCCACTCAGGTGCCCCACAGCACGGCTTAGGCCAGCAATTGGATCTGGTTTCATTTCAAGACAATTAGTAGAAGGGGGCTCTCTGCTCAGCTGTTCAAAAGAGCTCTGTGCATGATCAGGTCACTGTTTTTACATTTTGGGATATATCTGTGCCAAGTGCATGCATTCAGCTCCACAGGGAGAACATCCATACTTTATGTGGTGGATAAAGAAAAAGGATCGAGTAATTTTCTGGAATAATGATGTAGTTGGGAATGGTGACAACAAATCACATGACTCTCCACAGAGTCCCTTCTAGAAACAAACATAAAGGGGAGCTGCAAATGACAGCATCGCAAATGCTCAAATTTCTTGAAAACTTTCAATTTTGATGTCCCTGATTTTGACCCAGATCCATCATACATAAATACACATCCTGCTAGGAATGTAAGCATAGTACAATTTTGTGACTTATAGTAAGGTTTATAAAAACATAAATCTACTTAAATATTTTGCAGAAGGTGTAAAACTTGAGGTTAGGGGTGAAAAAAGCATGGAAACAAACTCTTTCTTTTCAGCCCAACTAGCTTTTTGGCAGCGAAGCTCTGCTGACTACAGCTGTGCAACTGTCTGTCTACACCAGGTGCCTTCAAATCTTTTTTATTTCCTAAATCAGTCCCCTGGTCTTGATGAGACCTATCGTTAGCAGGGAGCTGCCCCTGCACCCTCCACCGGCCAGTGACTCTGCGTGTCCCCAGATGGCACCAGGGACACCTCTTCTTGCCAGGTCCTCTCCTCCCCATTCCCCCGTGCTCGTCCTGCGCTGGCAGCCGGCTCGCGTGTTGCAGTGGTGCGTAATTGGCTGGGTAACTCCATGTACCTAGCAACACAGATGTCAGACACTGGCTCTTGCCCAAAGGGAAGGAGGACGAGGACAGTAAACAAAGACCTCGGTGTCCTCCATTTTGGAGTGCCTGCTGTAAGTTTTACTCTCTTCACTTTGAATTATAGTGGCAGTGCTTTGAGCAACTACATCTGAAGTACTCCAGCAACATCACACTCTTGTTCCACCACCACTCTGATGACCACCAGTGTAATTCAAAGAGAAAGAGTAAAAACTCACCTCTAGGTATAAAAAAAGAGAGAGAGTTTATTCCCTGCCAGAAGAAACAATATGACCAGAATTATGGCAGTTTCTACCCTGAACTGTAAAACTAATGCTTTCTGTTAGCCAATGAATAAAACTGTCCTTTTTCAGGAAAACCATCTTTCACACTTAAAATATTATCTTTCCACTAGATGCTGAATACACTGGTTTATTATGTCTAGCATCTTTTTTTTTTTTATCATGGAAAAGGTAACGGAGGAAAAAAGTAATGCATTTTTGGCTGCTCATGGAAAAGGAGGGAAGGAGAAGAATCTTTCTATATTTGCATTGCTAATTAGCAGAAAGCACACAGATAATACAGTGATCAGTACTGTACACATGTTTTGAGAGATGAACAAACATTGCGCTATATCTGAATATGCAACTGTACCATTTCTGTAGTTCATGTTGCATCCAGGCTTTTTCGCGGGGCTCCACAAAGGACATGCTGAAAACCCCCGATGGCAGGCTGGGGGGGATGTTGGGGTATGATTTGTTTACCCTGGAAAGGGCAATGCAGGGGCACAGCTTGCTTTTCAATGTCATTTTGGTGTTTCTTCACCCCCAAACAAATTTGCCAGCTGGGTTGACTGAGGAAAAGAAATTTAAGAGCCTTGTCCAAGGTCACCCGAAGGAAGGAGCACGGCAAGCCACTTACTCAAGGGCACTGAGTGCTTCAGTGGCCCAACCTACCTCCCTCTTGCTTCAGGTTGTTTGTGCGAACCTCTGCCCCCCTCACCACATAGCCTTCCCCATGCAAGCAGCACAGTCTAAAGTTCACAGCAAAGCCAAAGTGCCCTCCACCATCCATCCATCTACTTCATGAGATAAGAATAGTTCCTCAAACCTTTGTTCATGGCAGATGTTTTCCTGGTCTGATGGGTTTTTTTCTAAATGTCAGTGTCTATCCACAGATTATATCTTGATGTACATCCCCATGCCTGGATATATGAATAGCTTTACAAGATGAACACAGCTTGGAAAAACTGAGCTCAGACTTGAAGAAGGTTGGAGAAGCTGGGATAGTGCATATATAGTGCATTATATAGCTTGAAATAAACACTGTCTCATCTCAAAGAGGTAGTTTCATTAGGAAAATGCAATAACTCTTGGAAAACACTAACCACGTATCAGGTTTGACAGAGGCTTGGCTTCTGCCCATTCACATATGTGTTCTCAACAACAGCAAATACCTCCACGCTGCCCTCATCTTCAGGTATTCTTTCCTTCAGGATCAGTCCATAAAATCAACTTCACACCCATTTCTTTTCTGTCTAATTCCCATAGCTCTTCTTACCTGAACATAAACAGTTTACATTCAGCAGTGTTTTTCGAGAATTTAAATCAACAAACCCACTGTTTCTGCCCTGAACAGCTCTGCATTTGCCTGCCAAGTGATATGCTGAGTATCTACACAGTAACAGAGTACCTATTTACAGTCCTGCATGGCATCATCTACAGAGGTTTGATCTGACAAGTTCAAACTGTCAGGGACTCCCTTTCTACTCCTCCCTTTCCCTGGCTAAGCTGTGGGGCAGGGTGTTATACTGTAGGTCAAATCAACACAAAATCATTTCCATGCAGGCAAAGCTCTTTGAGTACATGACACTGGCTCTGGTGCCACTCGGGTTTAGCTTGATCTTCCACTGAGCTGACTCTGTTCTTCTGCTCAGCTGGGTTCACTCGTCAACATGGCAAGAGCTACATCTACACGGAGGAAAGCTCCCCAGCCCTCATCTGGATCCATGTATTTGGAAAGTCATATCCCTGAGCACACCCCCTCAATCCTCACCTACCGATTTCAGCCAGGTTAGTTAACACATGATTTACTCATAGGAAGATGATTGTTATCTACTCCTCTTCCTCCCTCTGAGTCTGGCCGTAGAGCTGCCTTTAAATGGGGACTCTCACACTTCACTGCATAAACGTTACTTACACTGGAGAGAAAATAAATGAGCTCTGCTGTTGGCAGGTCTGCTTGTATATTGTCACCTTGCACCCACACATGCAACGAGCGCTGTTTGGAAGTAGTTCACTCTATCTCATAAGATCCCAACAACTGCCTCCATGCAAGCGAAGCACACAGTGACAAAACCCTTGTAGCTATCCTGGCAGCAGTGTGCAGATCTCGCCTGCGTCCCCAGAGTACAGTTTACAGCCCTGAGCCCTCTGCTGAGAGCTGGGGATGCTGCACGTGTCGTCAGAGGTCCCGTGGTCAGCTTCAGTCAGCTATCAGATGCTCATCCCAGTTACATTAATGCCAGGTGATAAGAAGGCTATTTATGAGCAGTAGTGCAATTTATACATCTAATTAATGTATTTTTAAAAGAGCAAAAGTACTATTAAATACTGTCAGGTCCCAGTATGAAAAGACAGTTTCAATATTTTCTTTTATAAATCTATTCTCTAATTCTAATCAGATTCTTCTCACCAAGGCTCCCTATCTGCTGAGGACAACAGAGGACAACCTGCCATCTGAAGCCATTTCAAATACAGTCACAAACAAATACTTGTATTAATATTAAACAGGTAGCAGTTTCAAGAGCATGTATTTTTTTGTATAGAGATCACACTATTCTTTTGAAGAGGCAATAGAGCTTTGTTCCCAGATCCTTTTAAACAATCTGGATATTAACTTTTCTACTATTGCAAGCCTCTGAGCAACTTCCAGCAATATTCTCCAGACAGGTGTTTGCATAAAACGTGTCTTACAAAGACCTTGGGCAGACAGCTACGGAGTTTTACCTTGTGCATATTAGCAGCCCAAGTGTTCGAATGCCACAAAGGGCCCTGCAGATCCTACGACCGGCTCCCTGGTGCTGAAGTGCCCTGTTACTTTATTGGTAGTACGATCCAGAGAAATGTTGTATGTTGTTCAGAGAAAGAGTTACGTGCTTTGTGTGAGTGAATGTGAGAGGAATGGAGAGTAGCAAACCAGCCCGTCCCAGCTCTTGGCTTCCCTCTTGGGTGTCTCTGTGGTTAAAGGCCTCCCCCTTGGGCAAGTTTCTTCTGGTCCCCATGAGGAGGGCGAGACAGTCATTAGCAATTAGCCCAGGGAGGGAAAGGCTAATTGTACCAATTAGCACTGGAGCACCAGGTGGGGAGACTCAGAGGCCAGTCAAGAAGGGACCAATAAATGACTGCCAGGGTCAGTGAGACAGCACCATTTCAGAAGAGGAAGGGGAGATGCACCTGCTGATTGCATCTATTTGTGCCTTTTGTTTCTGCTTTGAAATAGTCTTTTCAAAGCACTTAAAGAGAAAGGAAGGATCAGTCAAATCTGTAGCTTGAGGTGTCCTTACAGGGGCAGCAGCGGAAGGGAGAGCCCAGGTACAGCCATCACCACCAGCCTTGCCATCTTCCTTCACAGCTCGTGTTGTTCAGAGCAGCCTTATTCTCCTGATCACCAACAAAGCCTCTGTAGAGAGGCCCAGAATTGCTGTGTAGCCACGCTTTACAATGTTCACCTGCTTTTTAAGCACTATGAGGTCCTCATGGGGTCTTGCTCAGAGTATAATACCTTGCCTAGTCCAGGTTTTCCTCCCTGTAGCTCAAGGTTCCTACATGGAAACAACTGTAAATGGAGGGCACCTTTATCCCCTCGTGCCCTGGATTCAAACTGTGTTACACTGACACGTGCTCAAGTGACAGAATAACAGACCTGATCACAGTAGATCACATTGTCTGTCATAAACCACTCATCAACCTCATTTTTGCAACAATCATTTTTCTCTCTGGGTTTTAAAGCAGTACTTAAATCAGACTCCAGGACATTTTGAAGTGAGGCACATAACTCCATGCTTCAGGAAGACAAAGCCTGGTAGAGGCCCTCTCTATGAGCTACTCTTTGACTACCCTGCATCCATGATCCAAATTTTTACTCCAAAAGCACACTGTAACAATAGGTGCCAGTACTCCAACAGCAGCCCAAAGCAACCATATAGAAACCAAACAATTAAAACAATAAAAGCATTGAGTCATACAAACTAAAAATACCCATAAGGTCACAGCTTAACTACACAGCTACTTACTAAGACTTATTGGGTCATGCTTTATACCAGATCTTCTTGCTGAAAAGCAGGACTTGTGAGTTTTTCCCCTCTTCTGCCGGTGGGAACTCAAAGGCAGACCTCTGTCCTTCTGCAGACCGTGGGCTGTCTGGAGCGGGGCTGCGCAGAAGACATAGCTGATCCTTTCCACCAAAGGCACTCCACTTTCTAGGAAAGAAGACAAAGTTTGATTTACTAGATGCTGGGACTACGTACACTACAGTCTGCTGTTTTTTCCACTTACCTAAAGGGAGGACATGTCCTACAGTCCCAGCTCCACGGCTGTCACCGAACTACTGCTTCACGTGAAACTGCACAGACAGCCCCTGTGGCAGGAAGCAGAACTGAAGGGTGACACTGTCAGGCATCCCCCCAAAGGGAAGAGTTAGACTACCCCTTATTTTCCAGCATTTCTCTGTTGGTGAGTGTTAGTGCTGTTCAAAGGCACCACTTGTTGCACAGGGAGCACCAGTAGGAACCTCAGGGCTTTGGTCTGGCAGGGTGATGAAGGCATTACAATGGCAAGACACTCGCACCTAAGAGCTTGTGCCTGCTGTTCGCATGAGGCTGAGCCTTGTCCCTGCTCACCCAGGCAATCGGTGGACTCAGGCAGTCTGGGCCACACTTTCTCACAGAAACTGAAACTGGTCAGTCGGCCAAAACCTCACTTTCTGGGGTGGTATAAACCTTTTGAAAACAAACAAAAAAACCCCTTGAGGCTCAGAAAAGACCAGTGAACCTTAAAGACCTAGTGAGATAGTCCAGGTCCAAATTAGCGGCATCAAACAGTAGGTCAACAGTGCAAAACCTTTCAGCTTTTTGCTACCAGTAACAGAAGAAAACCAGGGTGCATTTAAACTCTAGCACCTTTCCACAGTTTAATAGTAAATGGCCTATATTGAATAGCTGGCAAAGCATACACTCTCCTTGTTTTCCTTCCTTGTTAAATGTTTCCTGGCATGGTGACAGGTAAAGCATAATACAGCTTGGCAATATGGCTTTTACATGGTGAAACAGCTCCTCCGTGCTACGCTAGAATACATATTACTGTGACAAGGGGCTTTATTCTGAATTATCTGCACATACTAAAAGCCAGTGGGAAATTGGAGGAGAGTTTAGTGAAAACTACATAAGATTTTGTCATCGCTGAGCGGAAAATTTTGGATGGAAGTCACGGAGTGTGGGGCTTAATCACAGCTCCTTCTGGTTGGCAGCCCCAGCCATTAAAAATTCACTTGGGAAAGGTGGATGGTTATCCAGCATTAAACATGTTTCTGTGGCACTGAATTCTTCAGTTCGCTTGGGGAAGTCAGTCATCCACTTTTTACCCTGACAGTGCTTGTTGATAAAAACAGTACAGAGAGCTGGATGGAGCACTTACACAAAGCTGATAGATGAGATAGATGAAGAGGATTTACCCTGTGGCAGGGGAGCTGGGTAGGACTAAAGCAAGCATGGCGATGATCAGGTTATGCAATTATTTCTTAACATATATGTGAGTGATGGAGAGCAGAAACTCACGCAAGTCTGGCTCTGTGCTGCTCTTCCTTGGAGACAGTCTTCCTCAGAGCCACTGTTGCACCTCATAGAGGCATTTTCACTTGGCAGCTCTCTGAAATTTAGGGGCTGCTTTGCATTTCAAATTTATTGAGTTATTTTGTATCTGGAAGCTGTTGTTAAACAAAGGTCTTGCTCTGTGGGCTGGAGATAAAATGCTAAAGACATTCTGACTGCTACAAGTTGTTGTTGAAAGATAGAGCTGAAGAAAATGACCAAGAAGAGAACAGAGAAATTTCTGAGCCAGAGGGTCATATATTTATTTTCATATTCAAAATTTTCATATTGTTTATTTGCCCAGCCTATAAGGGGTTTTATGCAATGGTCATCACTGAGGTTTGGTTTTTTTTTCTCCCTTGAAGATTATGTCTATTTAATATCAAAATGATGAGGTCACCTCGTATTTTCAGATTTTTTAAACTGAGTTGGAAAAAATTCAGGCTCAGGTCATTTTTACCATCCCACACTCACCAGAGGCCTCAGACAGTGATCTGATGCGGAGCTTGAAGAGCAAGAGAATGGAAGTGTCATGCTGAGCAGGGCCTAAGGTAAAAAAGAGTCTGTGCTGGTGTATATAATTTGATTAAATGAGAAGACTGGTATCTTTACTGTCTTGGTTATCTCAGCCATCAAGAATTCTCACAGGAAGACAGAAACCATCTCTGTGGTACCCCTAACCTCAGTATAACCCACAACTTCTGTAGAGCAGAGGTGTGGGAAGCACTATCAGTAGTAACACTGAGGAAACAGGTGATCACAGTCTTCAGATGTTGCCTACCATTGGCCATGCAGGACATCCACCATGCAGGGCAACCAGGTAAGCTGGATAACCAGAAGTAAATATTGGTCAGCAAGGATGAATAAAGAGAAAAAATGTTCCTTGCCATTATTGTTACATGAACTCCTGGAGACTCATGCTAAATGGGGACATTCTGGAATAAATGTAACCGTGCCAAAACACAGGGGCACTGAGGGACCTCCAGTTACCTTGGCCATTTCTGTCAGATGTGTCTTATGACCTCCACTAGCACAGTCCTCACCAGTTGAATCTCAGCCCGGTAGCCTTCATCCGTGCTCCATGCTATGTGACTAGGCACTAACCATACTCTGAAGACAGGAGACATATCTTATAAATAGTCTGTCAGCAGAAGAATTATTTCTGAGGCCCTTGATTAATAATGTAGGACATCAGTTATCTTGGAAAACTTTAACATCAGTGCTGTACTTGGCTGAACAGAACAGATGTTGACACCTTTGTCGCTGTTTCTTGGCTGAAGACAGATGTTTGTGAGGTTAGATGGAAAAGGCAAGAGTGTATGGAAAACACTCGCTGCTTGCTTATACTTACGTGGGGATTTAATCTGTATTCTGGCAAGTCTTTCAGATTATAATTGCTCCATAATTAAGTATGTGCCAGTGTCACCTCTTAGGGCTGAGACAAGGAACACACTCCTGATACTTGTATGATGATGTCTGAATAGTCCTCGCATGGCAGAGAAAATACAAGTGCATTAGGGAAGACCAATAAATACCATGAACTACCCTACTGGATTGGATTTTTGAAGGGTGCTCCTGTCTCAGATGTTAATGGAGTGGCTTAATTTTCCTTGAAATGGTCATAATAAACTCAGGAAAATGTAATTCACGGATGAGGCATGATACCCGATGTTGAAAAAAGCCTGGGTGTTCTTAATGCCTAAAAAAAGATTGTTCAGCAGCAGATCAGCTGTGTAAAAATGTGACCTCTCTAATGCTTCCAAGTTCAAAATGATTTGTTGGGTAAAGTGTCATTTGAACAAGTTAAAGCTTCACAGTTTACTAAAGGATGTGTTTTGTATTCTGGTCCAAGTATGACTATACCAGAAAATGTTTTCCCTGCATCATCTGAAATGCCCAATGTAAGGCAAAATTTTGCTTCAGACTTCCATGAAGAGCCCAATTCTCTCCACCCACAATAATATACATAGTAAATCACCCTTCAGAAAACATTTCACCCACTTTGTACTTTCAGTCCAATGTTTAAGGGCTTCTGTAAGAAAATCTCTTATTTCTTTCAGGGAATAAAACTGCCCTGAGCTCACAGACACTTTCACCTTGAGGATCCCATAGAGAAAACTATTTTGGGGATGGAGAGGTAAGACCATGTCCCAGGTCGTCCTGGGGCCCTGCCACTCTCAGAGCTGTCCCATCAGCCAGTCCCACGGAGAGAAACATCAAAGTAAGCTTCTTCCTGCAGAGAGAAGACGTGTGCCTGGGGTATGCTCAAGCATAATCAGACCTTTTCTACGTATAGGAGATTTGCTGGGGTCAGTCTTCATCCACCTTTCTTCTTTCCAACTTTGCTTCTCAGACTGGGAACTCTTCTGTCTCTTCTCTCCCTGCACACAGGGTGCTTCTACAGCCTCTAGAGAAGTCACCAGCAGCTTTCTCTGTCCATGCGGTGGGAACAGAGGCTTTAACCACACCGCCCTGGTTACATGGACAGGTGAGCTCAGGTTTTTAAGCATTAACGTGGTAAAGTTGAGGAGAAGTGGGGATAGCAAGAAGGTTGGTAAGGCGAATGGGCATGATTTGCTCAAGATCAAGGTGAAGGATGGCATGAACTTGGCAGGAATCCAAAACAAGTAACCTCATGCATGGCTCTTGTGTTGAGAAATAATCCTAAACAGAAAACAGATCAGCGTCCCAAGACTCCTGTGGCTCCTACACTGAAACCAGTAGGACCCTTACAGCAACGAAGGAGGTTAATAAACAACTCACTTCCCTGGGCCAGCAGAAATGAGGCAGAAACCAGCTGGAGGGAGCCCAGAGCTGCTCCTAGGCTATTGCCACAAAAAAAATCCCCTTGTCCTGCCACTGCAGATATGAGAGAGGTTTGAAGAGGTTCATTGCTGTAGAATTAACAGTCTTTAAGCGCTGATTAGCCAGTACCAAAGTTATTATGGGATTACGCATGTATTACCCAGCCCATGTGCCATTTGATGCACTTTCAGAAAAAAAGCATCCCACCAGAGGTGCTGTCTAAATGCCAGGTGTAGGTGATGTTTGTTATTACGTAGGTGTTACTAAATGATTTGGGAAGGAAAGCATTTGTGAAATTTAAATCTTATAAATTCTTAGCGAGAATAGACAGGGTTTTTTCAAAGTTAAGTAATTTCTATTATTAAATCTGCTTTTGTGTTTTGCAACTTTGAGCCAATAATTACCTTCCAGATACACAATATAACACAACTAACAAAATATGGTCCATCAGACTGTATCATCTACCATTATTTATCTATGTATGTGTAGCAATTTCATCATTTGATCAAATAATAGCAGATTCCACAATATGTCATTCAAGTATCCCCAGTTTATCTATAATGATTTTCCTCTTGTCAGCTCATTTCTTGAACCTTTGCTGAATCTGGTTTCAATGGTACTATAAACAATCATCATTGCATTGTAAAACTGGAAACTCTCCACTAAAATAGTGTTTTGATCTGGGTTGCCATAGTAATAAGTCTGTGCTCCCCTCTTTGGAGGCCTTGTTATATGAAGTATCTGTGATTTGCTCAGAATGGCCCCAGTTCATCTGTCAAAGTGGGTTTTTCCTTTTTTAAAATAATGATCTAGAAAATCCCACAGTGGCAACAAATATTTTACAACCATAACGAGAAACATTGTATCACTCAAGCTTTGTAAATCTATGCCATTATTGCATTAGAATAAATCACTTTCCTTAGGTATATTACTTAGAAATATGCAATTCTAATTTTAGCGAGTGTATTCAATAGGGGGTATTTATTTTTTATGTAAAGAGAATTATTAACTTTGACTTCAAAAATACATCACATGTCAGATTGTGTTTAGAGGCCCTGCAGCAAAAAGAAAAAAACTGAAATTCTTTCTTATTTCTATCAAAATACCACAAATATCCAGTCAGTTTCAGATTTAGTTACTCTATTCCATTCTTAAGTGCTGATTTTTATAATGAGATCAGATATTACCATAGACTTTACAACTGCACGCTCGGATAAATGATATTCAGATTATATACTTGTAAAAATTAGAAGTCCTGAAAAATCCATCAACGACACTATGAAAATATATCACTGTACATTATTTTAAATAAAAATGCTCCAGTCAGTTACAGTAATTTGATACATGAACTATGATACTTCCTCCTGCAGGAACGAGAGTAAACAAACACTACATCAACATGCCAGTGACAGACTCCATGGAAAGAAGTGAGGACGGAGATCATATTTTAGCTAAGACAAATGGTTAAGTTGGTTGCTTTATGTAAGTCGCTACCAGCTACAGGATTACTTCATGTAACTCACTGTCAGCTACTGCCTCATAATACCTGACAGGGGAATATTAAAATCATCAGTGGGAGAAAGCACGGAAGGTATCCATCTGTATTCAGTGAATTCTAATTAAAAAGTAATTACCGTACGGTGAGGAATCTGTCAGCCCCAGCCCCCTCCCCACACACGTAACGTTAGTTGACTCTTTGGGAAACAAGGGGGAAGGTGAGTGGCGGTGCATATGCATATTTCCTTACATTTTGCCAGTGACTTAGTTCTAAGTAGCGCCAGATCATGGGAAGTCTTCGGAAATAGTTTTATATCATTTTGCCAAGTGGATCCCCAGAAGATGCTGTGGGGGCAGAGGTGCTACACATCTTCTGTTATAATTGACCTGGGCTTTGAGATTTCTCTGTCATGATGTATCCCAGAATGGTGCATGACGGGAAGAAACTTGTTATTCCTCCAGCAGTGCCAAATGGACAAGATCAAGTAGGCCTGGGACTTGAAAAAAAGGAAGAAATATTGACAGATAAGTAACCACTCCAGTAAATGACAGGCAGGCACAGGAAGCTTGATTTCCTTGGGGTTCAGAGGTAATCTATTAACCTTAAAACATCTCAGTGCAAATTTAATGGATTTTAAAAATATGCAAAAATATAAGACGCTTAATTGAAATCATTAAGTCTGTCTTGATTTCTTTTTCTCCTTGCAAGTTAGCAGTGGAGGAACAAAAACCCACCCGTGACTAAAAGAGCTGGAAATAGACTAAATTCAACCCAAAATATTTATTCATCAGATTATCAAAATCGTATCTGTAATGCAGTTCAAGAACATTAACGTTGTCCGCTGAGAAGCTGTCATTTTTTATGGCATTGTGACTGGCATTGAAACACTTGTTTTGCAATTCTTTGGATGGCAGCTCATCAACAGCCAAGAAAATGCTAGAACAAATTGACGTCAATAAGGTGGGCCGGACTAATTAAGAGCAGAATTTGCCCCTTGAGACTACTGTCTCATTTAGTGAACTCAGTGCCAGCTCAGCCTGTACCAATGTAGTGCCCCAGGGCCCAGGAGGAGCAGGGTTCTCCTGGGTGCTGTGTACACACACACGCTCACACATCCTAGACCCAGGATGAAGTGCTAGCTCCCTGTGCCAGCATGGTCCAGAACAGAAGGAATACAAGTAGTCTGAATTTAGGCTCCGTTATAGAAGATTTCTGTAATTTCTGCCTGGAGATGTTCCCATCTTTCCACTGTTTGCAGCTGGGAATTTTCTTTCACTGAGAGGTATCCTCTTGGCCAGAAGCAGCTTCTCTGCCTTACCTGAAATTCTGTTGACATTTGACTGAGACTCCAAATGGTTAAAAAAATCATTCCTGCTCTTACCTGCACATCCCACTGCTGAATTCTCGTATCCTGCAAGGCTCTCTGGGTCAGCCACATCCAGACTCGTGGCACAGCAGCAGCAATATTGTACATTGCCCCGGGCCCCGCTAAAGAGGTTGCTGGAACAGAGAGGGAAGTGGGATGAAGAGGCCAAATTCCCTCCACCTTGCAACTCTCTAGACAGACTATATTCTTCCTACAACCCATTCACATCCTCTGTTGCAGGACCAGCATGAAGAAAAAGCTTCAAAACAACAGAACACAAAGGGAAAAAGGGATGAATCCCCTTGACCTCACCATGTAGTCTACCTCCAATTATTCTTAATTGACATCTTCATCACGACAATTTAAATTGATTACCCTTTGTTTTATCTACCCTTGAGAACAGATTATTTATATGACTTGAACACAAAGCACAGATTATTCCCTCCTTCCTTGCCATATTTTTTTCATATTTGTTGAAGTCTGTTACACCCCCACAGTCTCTCTTTCTCCAGGTTAAATTATGCCACTCGCTCAACCTTCCCTAGTAGATCAGGTTTTCCAGACCACTGGCTGTTTCTGTTGTTATCCTCTGGACAGTTTCTAATTGATCGGCTCCTGGAGATTTGCCTCTTATTCTGCCGTCACAACAGGCGAAATAAGGTAACAGTTGGCCCTGGAAATGAGTTATGTTGATGAAACAGAGAGGTTTACTGTTCACTGAGGTTGGCAGAGGCTGATAGGAAGGATGATACAGATTTGGTCCCACAGATCCATATTACCAAGCATGGGGTTTAATTCTGGGAGGATCAATACTCTCTGGCAAGACCCCAAAACATATGCTTATCATGAAGTACGGGAGTAATTCATTAAAGTTAAGGAGACACAATGTGTAAATGCAAGCTTACATCTGAATCTTTACAGAAACATGCACTACTTACAAGATACTCAAAACAAACAAAGAAAAAATCCCCCAAATACTGCTTGGTATTTCCAATAATTTAAAGTTTTAACCTTTTTTCCTAGTTCTATTTATACTTTAATATAATTAAATTATATTCTCTTTTGAGATTTTCTCCTGTTAAGTTACACAACACCTGATTCTCATTTATACCAGGACTGATTTTGGCTTGCTCTTGATAAGTAATAGCCTGTAAATTAGATGGCAATAAAATACACTCTCACTTAGATGTCCCTCTACTCTGTCAGAGTGATGTAACGTGGCATTAGTGTAAATGAATATGGGACCTCAACTTTGTAGATCCACATTGATTTTCTAAGTTTCAGGTCTTAGCATGATCTAAAAGCAGGTGTAATTGTATTTCCAGTAAAGTGTTATTATATTCACAATGCCATAACATACATTTTCATAAAACAGTAATGTAGGTGTTTCAGTGCATAATTTGGTGGCTTTGGGACTACTAGAAGAGGTAATGTGTTGGGTTTGAATTCTGAAATATGCCTTAATACATACTTGCTAATTATTATCAAACTGACTGCATAGCATTGCAGATGGCCTATGAGAGATCTCTCTTGACCCATCCCACATTTGTCTGCTACACTCACACTTCCCATCAGCTCAGCATGGACATGGTGTTATTCTCAGTTTTCTCATGCTGTGAGGGGTTAGGTGAGGCAAAGGCTTACGCACCAGTCTTATACTATCTCCTGACTCTTTTTCTGCCCACCTAAAGTCTCCTAATTGTAACAGTGCAGAACATAATGGGGAAAGTGTATCGACTTGTTTAATTTGAAACAGGCTATGTGAACTATCTTTACAATAACTACAGCTTTCAATAATTTATAACTACGATGCTATACCTGACAAAATAATTCAGATAACTAGAGCAATGTGCACTTTAAGTTTAAAGTCAAGGTCTTCCCTGCTCAGTTTAATGACTTCTCTTGTGCACAAGATATTAATATTCCTGTGAGCAAACAGAGCACTGACTCATTAATCAATAAGAGCTGGCTCCTCTACATAATAACAATAGCCGTACTAGATAATTAACTTTTGTTCCATTGACTTTAGTTTGTACAAAATTTCCAGTGGCTGACACTGGATCATAAAAAGCTTTGCAGCTGACAGGCACCTTTTAAAATCCTTTTTACTAGTTTAGAAAAATGATCCACACCTACTGTTATAAGTAAAATACAGTGTAGGTGTCGGTGTGTGTCCATGCCATATTTAAAAGGAGGCAACTGACAATAAATGAAAGATCTAATAAATACTGTAAGGCTTCGGTGAGTCCTGCTGTTAAATTGTAGCATAGTGAAGGATTTGCATATTCCTGTCATATAGTTATAGGCAGACTAGAGATAAAGGTATGTCTACAATTAAACGTGTATTTTAGATAACTGGCAGATTTCCTCAGTCCAGACTGGGATAAGAAACACAGACGTGTCTGCACCAGATTTTTTCCTCAAAAATATTTTTAATATTAGGGCAAGTCCAGCAAAGGTGGCAACACCAGAAACTCCACTGTAGCCCTGAGGGACTTACTGTGGAGTGAGGTACAGCGTTGTCTGTGCTAGGGCACAAAAGAAAAAGTGACTTTATATCAAATCATTTCGTTTACTCTGTTTACAAGATGGCTCCACAGACAGCTGCAGTGGCACCTTCCAGGGGCCCATGGATAGGGCACAGGGGCAGGAACAAGCACAACAGCAGCAGGAAACTCCTGGCGCCCACAGAGAGCCACCGTGAGACACCAGGGATGGATGGCTCTTTGCCCAGACCATCACTTCCTTTGCTGCTATAATGGAAATCTGTTACTTATGCCTTCTTCCTTAAAAAAACCCCAAAACCCACAAAACACACAGGGAGCCAACTTGGTGTCGTTAGCAGAGCAGACTGGAAAGGGAAAAAATCTACTGCAGAGAGGACTTGGAGGCTTCAAAATCTACTTTTCTTCCAAAATTAAAGTTAATTTTTTGGAGGAAAAAAAAAAAAAGAAGTCTCAAATCACTTCAAATGCTTTCTTTTGACATTTTACATTTTTACATTGTCTTGTCATCTAGAATACAATACAGTATTAAATAAACCACACACACGAGTATTTTCAAAAGCAAAAATTGAAATTGAAATACAATTGAAAATTGTTGAAAATTGAATACAATTGAAATATTGTATTTCATAAATGTCAATCTGCCTGACAAATCATGAGTTTCTGCCACCCCCATATTTCTTTCTGACTGATATGGGATGTTGGGGAAGTCAGTCTGGCATTCTGCAGAGTTTAAGACATGATGGAAGTGCATTTTCTGATGGAAGAATTGTTTCACTGACTTTCTGCAGTAGGTATTTAGCTGTAGATATTAGTCCTGGAATAAACCATGCTTATAATCCACTACAGAATAAGAAAGTTCAGTATAACATACATACCACAGCTTTATCTATACTACTCTATTTTTGTGATAGTTTCCTTTGTGATAATTGAGTGTTGCAGTGGCAGACATTTGACTATGTAAATCATTGCAGTTCATTGACATTAACTGAGCCACCATGATTTGCCCAGATGAAGATCATCCCGTAGATCTGATGTTAATAAAGCATCCCTACAGATGTGAGCATAAACCATTTGTAAAATGCTTGTGCTTTCAATTTCAAAGACTAAGACAGCTATGTCTCTTATTCGTACAAAACACCCCAACAGAGAATGCCTTGATTAAGCCTTAATTCAAAAGCTAAAGCATGTGAAACAAAGGACCCTCATACGACCTGTTAGGGGAAAAATGCAGGCTACTAAGAGAGTACTTATTTGCATTATATAGTATGTTCTATAGCAGGAATAAAATACACTGCAAGACGATGGCCCATCAGCTGCTATATAGAAGGGAAAACATTCTTGTGTTCAAAATTGTGGAAATGTCAATATTTCAAAAGGTAGTTTTACGGTTCATTCAAGCACTGATAAGAAATCATTACACTTTTTAAGAATATTGATGATTACAGAGAGGCATTTAATGGAGGGAAAGCCTTTTTTTGCAGTTCGTTAGTTTGTGCATGTCTAATTGACTCTTCAAGACTCTTTTGCATGAGTCACTAAACACAGTTTTAACCAGACTATTTTTATACCAGTTATAAGCAAACTTCTCCAGCTTACAGAAGTTTCCTTTCCATGTCTCCCCAATGAGTACTGTCAAGTTCTAGACAGAGTTCAATTCAGGAAATACATGAAAAATCAGCGATTAAATCACCTATTTTTCCCTACAGCATTAGGCTACCCAAGGAGCTGATTTATTAGATTAGACATCAGGTTTGGAAAATGTAGGCCTCTGGACAAAGCGGGTTCACCTCTTTGCCTACCTAGACAGGTTAGGAGGATTGCTTCTGTGGCAGCTGTTAGATCCTGCTTGCTTTATCTGGGAGTTAGGAGCAAGTAAAAAGGTGAAATACAATATGTGAAAACTCTACCAACTCCAGTGGCACAGAGCAATGCAAAGGTACCTTCAGCAGGCTTGCGTGGGCACTCCCTCGTGAAGCTTCTCCCACTTAGCAGGCTATGGGGCTATGTAGGGCACAAAGAGGACTGCGGTACAGCAGAAAGCACATGGATAGCTGTGGATGTTGAAGGCACTGGCTAGGCTCTGCAAAACAGTGTTATTAAAAATGACCTCCAAGGCTATTGCAAACTTCTGTGGCATACAATCAACTATTAAGTCAATGAAATCATTTGTATCAAAGACATTGTGACACTGTCTGAACATGGAAATGGAAAATAAAAAGACAGCCCTGCATGTACATATGGTCATGGTCCAGTGCAGTGAGTGTTACTGCTTGGTTTTCTGAAGCATACTGGACAAGCTTTAGAGCTTGTTATTTTTGCAAGAACTACAGTGGGAAAAAGAGCTGATGCATATCTCAGTCCAAAATACAAACCAGAACCAAGGCAAATGTAAGGCAAATGTTTTGCAGGTTCAAAGTCAAGAATGACACTTTACGCAAAACTTCTGTGATTACAGAGAGAAATTTCTCCCCCTGTGAATACTGTTTCCCATTTTTATTCACCTCAGTTCTTGCTGCTGCCCCAGGGGATTGGAAGCAGAATTACAGGGCTCTGTGGAGAGATCCTATTCTCATGACATTTCTAGCCTCCATTTTGCTGAACCAACAGACGTGGATCATTGGGATATATGACTCTGACAAGCACTAGAACTTTTAGCCGTAGCCTATGGGGATTTACTCAACACAAGTGAGAAAAGCTGTGCCAGCCTTATCAGCTGGTGTGCACTAGATCTCTTTGCTCCCAGTTGGATCTGGAAGACATCACTCACCCCCTGCTCCCACTGGGCCAGACATGGCTAACCATGCGGCCAGGCCCACACAGCAGCCGGCTTTGCCTCCTCACCAGCTTCCTGGTGGACTTGAACACATGCAGATCCCCCAACTGGTGAGGACCAGGCTGGAGAGTCCGTGGGGTTTGGTGCTACCTGGGGTAAACCATGCGGGGCCGACAGATCACCAAGCATTTTTCAAAAAGGTGCTGGACTCCAAAATTAACGTGACTTCATAGCCTTGCTATGCTGAGCTTTTGTCATACTTATTTTTTTCCAGTTCTTTATTATAACTATGTTACATGAGATTGGCTAATAGCACCAAGTGTTTGTCCCCACATTTAACTTGAATGAGCAAAGTATTTAAAGGGAAAGAACACAACATTGTGCTTGTTGATTTTTGCACTCTCTAAACCCTTTTAAATTTAAACAGAGGCATAACCCCCTCTCCTCCACAAAATAAAATATCATAAATACCAAGGAAATTACTCCATCTGTAGTATTATTACTCACTGTGGTATTTTTAAACGAGCACTGTCATGGTTTCTACCACCTGGTAGCTCAGGCTGCAGAAAGGTTCTCTGCAAAGAGCAGCAAAGTTACTTCACTGATCTTCAAAGTCCTCCTTACAAAACTCTCCTTTGCCTATTAAAAAAAAAAAAGAAAAAAAAAGGGGGAAAGATGTTTAGAGAGGTGGCGTGCTTAAGACTACAGGCTATCGGGCTCTCTCTTGTCCCATCAGAACTGAGTGCGTTTCCTTGCCCTCCCCACGTGCTAGCAGATAGGTGTAAACTCTTTGGGGCACATATGAAGAGTGATTGGAAATGTTTGGTGATGGAAGTGTGGGATCCTTGTCTTTTCCAGTGTAATCTCATCACAGTGACATCAGTGAGTCATCCTGAACCAGGTAGGGAGCTGGGGCAATGTTTTCTGAATGCAACATTTGCATCACATACATCTGCCCGCAACTGCCAATCCTGTAGCTGCCGCAGGCTGACTTTACATGCAAAAGCCTGGAGAAGCTAAACTCCTTTGCACTGCTATCTAAACCACCTCTGTAATTGCTCAGATCTGGTGGAGCAGCACTCCGTTGTTTTATGCAGTGGAATTCCCCCCCAAAGCATATTTGGTTAGTTTCTTACTCTGATTCACACTCTGGAAAAAACATCTCTTTCTCACTCAATTGTTGATAAAAAAAATAATTAAATAGCCTCTTATCTTTAGGCGTGCATGTTGGTGTCTCCAGAAGTGTTTGTGTAAAGACTGGTGTCATCTACCAGCAGCTGCAGAAATGATAAATGCAGCTGTATCTTTACTTCATCTACCTTTAGCTGCATTAGAACGTACTGGTTGTTAAGAAAATGTAGTGCCCTCATCAGGGGGTTTAACACCCAGTTAAAAGTTTATCCAGATAATCCACATCAGGATTAGTCATACTGTGAATTAAGGATGTGGCAGCGATGAATACTTGTTACTCTCAGAGGACCACTATAAGGGACTGATCCCTAGATCTGCACATCTTCCACATCTGCTTTAAAAATGCCCTGCTGTCAGTGTTGCGCAAATTTTTCCTTGAAGGAGCCTCACGTCCCCAAAAAGTTTAAGCCTTAATATATTCTTACAGTAACTGTTGTGGGATATTGAGGCTACCTAAATACATTCAAGGCTTTTTCTTAACCTGCATTTATTCATGGGCAGGAAACCCATGCCATGCTCTGTTGGGTCTGGGTTGAAAAAAGTCCTTTTAGGGACATTCATCGTGGGAAGAAGAAGTAGTTTATTGTCTTATTCTGACTCAGTCAATCCTTGAGACAACATATTTTAGGAACATAACATTAGCATTATGTTGTGAATGTTGGAAGAACGGATTGTCTGTGTGATGCTTACCTCCTCTGACCCCGAACGGTTGTCCATATGAACAATAGGTTAAATATTTTTACTCCCTCTATCATCAATTTTTTGTCTGCTGGGAGGCTGTTCTGCAGGCTCCAGACACCACCTGCAAAGAGGTAACACAACCACGATGTTAGCACAGTGGCAATATGGGTCCTCTGCTTCAAAACTAGGCATTCTGGATGACACAAAGTGACGTGGACCTGTATCTCCTATGACTCCCTGTGCAACAGCTTGGAAGTGACCATTCCTTATACCAAAGTGAGCTATTATTTTATTTTTGATACCATAAAGCACGTACAAAGTACAAGTTTTAGGTAGAATACGCTGAAACCGAGAAAAGCAGGCACATTTAAATTTTATTCTGGCTAGTTCAGTTAATCCCTGCAAAACAGAAGAACTGCAGACATTAATTTTTCATCCAGCTAGCTCTTATTGAACATATCATCACTAGTTACTTAAAATTTAATCTATTTTTAATAGAAAAATTGATACTGGAATATGAAACATGAAGTAACACATTATTGTTCTGCAAAAGACTAAGCTTTTAAAGATAGTATTGTAGTCTGGAAATGGACTGAAAAACGTAAAAGGTTATGTCCAACATTAAAAGTAATCTACATGTTCACCAAAGCCTAGATCATCTCAAAGCAGTAATTATTCACTGACTGTAGATACCCTTATTTTGGTATTTGTCATATGTTTAGTATTCATTACAGCAGATTATCACAGGATTACTGCAACAAATTTTTCCTTTCAGTAAAATCTTATTTTCAGGTAATCTGGACCTTTTTTCATCCCCCTTTGCAAAATCTGCTTTCATCAGCCTCCAAGCGTGACCAATTGCCAGTGACTTCGGTTTCCACGTGATTTTCACTTCTTGCATTTTATACAGGTGGTATCCAAAACTCTTTTTTTTCCCTGTAGTGCAATGCATACTTTTAAAACTCATAACCACCAAATGTGTGCGTGCATGAAAGCAGGAACGGCTACTTCTCTTTCATACCACAGGGCGAACAGCCAGACTTTAAAGGCTTCATAATTAGGGACTTTACCAGATTGTAACAGAAGATGTATTTGCTTATTTTTGCTGTAAAGTCAATTATAAATATGCAACATTCAAAGCGTGGGTGACCAGGCCACACTTAGCAGAAATAATAAGACTACAGCCAATTAAAACAGGAAAAGGTTGAGTTCTCAGTTTTCCACCCAGTGTGTTTCTGATCCTGACACAACAACAGCTGTGAACTGCCAAAGTCATCCCAGAGAGGTGGCTCAGTCTAGCCTCTGCCAAAATGAAGGATTTGGCCTAAAAGCCAGACGTTCTTGCCACAATTTCCCATGTAGAAGAACTGACAAAATGGTGGCTCAGCATACAATCCTTATACCACACTATCATTTCCTTGTAGGAATATCTGTCCCTTGAAGATGCAGCTTAAACAGACAGGAGGATAGATAAATTTACAGCATTAAAATCCTGAAATTTGTGCTTCTTATCTTTCTAGCAGGACTATCTGGGTATCTTTTTGTTAACTGAACACTTGAAAATTGTAATTGAAACAGTATAAACATTGTTTGTATTATTCTTCCCATAATATAATCATTACGTGAGAAACATTAAACTAGACATTTGACTTTATTGATCTTTTCATGGACTAACAGTACAGGGAGTCATTTTCTGCCTAGACTAATTCATTGATAGACTAATTCATTGATTAGGTTCTCCATAGCATAGTTGGTATTGACAAACACTGAATCTTTTTCCATCAGTTGTATTAGTTTGCACCAATTACTTTGGCTGTTTCACTTAAATTACAATAGCTCAAAAGCAACAATCAGATTCTCAGCTGGTGTAAATCAAGCAGTCTCTACTGAAGTGAGAGAGCTGTGCTATTTTACTCAGTTCAGTTATTGGGCCTTTAATAACGAGCTTTAAAATATCCAAAACAATAACAAGGGTATCTGAGGCAAAACCCATCACGTTAGCGGAAACCTTTTCTTCATAGCAATGAATAGTAACCATGCTAAAGGCTTATGTACAGGTCCATCACTTTGCTCCTAATTTATTCACAGTCTTTGAATGCTATCAGGTGTAGAGTAAGGTACCTGCACACACAAATAATCATTCTAAGTCACACAAAAGTTAGATGTTCAATAGACTCACATTTTCCAGGTTATCTGGAGATCAGGTCCTAAGAATATCCTGCTTCCAAGCAGACACTGCCTTCCAGATATATGCAAGATAACCTTGCCATTTCATTATATGCGAAATCTGTGTCTAGAGACCTGTGATTTTTTTACATATTAAACTTGCTGCAGGATTTTAGGAGAATGTAGTGATGCATGCAGGGCTTTCTCACTTCTAGATCAGTGTTGAAAGAACGTCCTCATGTGGACGCTGCTGCTCCACTTGTTGAGCAGAGCCAACAGAGACACAGGCTCATCAACATATTGACAGTGAAAGGAAGAGAACCATACAGGCATTTAATAACTTCTGTGAATTTGCAAAATAAAGACCAAGCAAAAATGAGTAAATTGAACTGATTTCAATTGGAGAGTAGAGTCAGGGAAGAATATGATCTTTCTAAAAGAATGCTTTGCGCCCTTCACACATACATAGAACAGAGAGAGCGATTTGCAACCCAGCATTCAATGACATGTAATTAAAATCAACAGAAAATCAACATTACAAAACCAAAACAAATTAAAGCACAAATTTAATCTCTGTTTCTCATTCTGTCACTTGAAATGGAGGATTTGCTCTGAAGATATACTGTAAATAGGCTCATGCTCATATATACCGGGTATGTTTAAAGCAATCTTTCTTAATGTAGCCCAATTATCATTCCTTACATATGAAAAGGGATGATCTACTACCTTCTTGGCTGATTTGCAGTATAGAGTAACCTGGCCTGACACATGTCAGTTTTACACAGATGCCTTATCGTAGTGGGATTTATTCTTTATTAGCCTCCTAACAACTGAATAGCAAACATCATAACTTCATGCAAAATCAGGTCCTGTGGACACAACAAGCCTCAGAACTCTGCAACTTTTCCATTTTAAATGTTCTGTTTTTCATAGATAAATGTAGAATATGCAAAAGCAGAATAAATCTATCCTATTCTCATATTTTTGATATGTTACTATCTTTAGTAGTTATATAGACTGCAGGGCAAACAAGTTATTATAAACATTATTAAACTACATTTTTCTTAGCTAAATTCATATTATCATACTTCTGAATCCAATATTGTCAAACCACTAAAACTGCAGAACATCCAGGGAAAAGCCATGCTGATGAAGGTGTTTTTTCCTTCTGGAAACATCATCAGCTCAGGACTTGATTTGACCCAGTTGGACACTGGACAGCTCTTGTTTACGTGTGAGATCAAGGGCCTTCCATTTATTACCCAGTTTATTTTTTGCAGAATCAAGGATCTAAAATATATTAGGCTGATATGGCCTTTACTTACCAGTCGCTGGGTTCTCCAATTGACTCAGAGACTCTTGAGAGACAGACTGACCTTGACATTGTCATCAGCAATACAACTGATACCCAGTTCAAATCACTGCATTCTTCCAGCCCAACTGTCCATTGCTGTTTGTCCTGGATGCAATAAAGTCTTGTAGAGCTTCGAGCATTTTCAAACTGGTCCATCCCACCTACTACTGAAAATGATACCGTGACAGACAGATAGTAAAGTCTGATCAATGTCATATACAGTATTTTGTAAATGTGGCATCATTACCATGAACCGTGTTTGTGCATTTTGAGTCAATTAATTGTGGTCTTTTATAAATTATTTGGAAAATTTAAAAAAAATATATAAAAAAACCCCAGAGTAGTTCATACTAATTCACATCAAAAATCATTCCAGAACTGACATTAAGTACCTGCAAATTACATATTTTTATTTCCCACTCCAATTATGATAGGCAGACTCTTCTGCATTGTTCATGCTACGATCTCTTACCTCTTTTGAAACATCTGCTCTTGCCCCAGGTCAGAGATAAGAGATGGCTGATGTAGGATGATTGCTTCTGTATTTCTAAGGCTTTGGCCACAAGCTCACCTCCAGGCATGGACAGAAATGGCAACAACCACCTGTGGCACCACACTGGCAAACCCATGGTCACACATTAGAACTGCTCCTTGCAGTACCTGATTGCCCTACAGCAGAGACTTGGATATACAGGATTGTGCTGCTGCTGCCACCGAAGAAAAAAACTTGGCTGTGTGGTGTTCTGCTGGAAGGCAGAGCTCAGCTCTGCTTCTTCTTTGCCCTCCTTCCCTTCCTATGGGATACTGGGCTGGGCTTCTGCCTTGTCCCCAACTCCTTGTTCTTGGGGTGACAACATTCAGGTTTGCTAGCCTTGCTGAGGAGCCTTGAGCCAGCCCTGGCTGTCACACATAGTGTCTGCAACCCCTCATTTAGCCCATGGCTGTGAAGTGATGGAAGCTAAGATTTTTAAAAAGTCCTAGAAAGTCACTGTGCGACTTAGGTTATATCTAGTTATCCTGATATATCTTTGTCCAGGATCTACACAGAACCACTCATTTGCATTCACAGCAGCAGATTTTCCTCATACTCCAAGGAAATCTTAGGGTCCAGCTTTGTGCTCCTCACTTACAATCATGGTCATTAGAAAACTTTTTTTTCCCCCCCTCTGGGTAATGTCAAGTTTTCTTACAAACCAAGAAATTAGCTACAGAACATGAGATGAAACTCCAACTCTATTCATCTCCAATTCATGACTACAAAGAGTTCACCACCAGGTGTTTCAGCAGAACTCACAGGTCACCAAACCCACCAAATGTTTAAATCAATTACATCTCAACTTATAATAGTCCTCATGCTTCAAAAATATGCTTGGAAGCTGCCAGAAAAGCAAACTGATTTGAATGTATTATTTACTATTACGGTTTTGACCAGTAAAGTCTATTCTGTCTTCAGAATGACAGTAAGAAACAATTACTGAAAAGGGTACACAGTTCTCTAATTTAGTTTTCAATAGTTGATGAAAGCAATGGGAAGTGTTGAGTACGCTAGGTCACAGAAAAGTCATTTTGGTAGACTTCTGCTCCCCTCTGACAAGTAATACACTGAGTAAGGATGATCCTACACAATGCCTACCCATGCAAAAGCTTGGTTTCTTATTATTGTTGAACGCAGCAGAAATCTGCCTGCTCAGTCTGAGCAAATGTTTCTCAATCAATAATTAAGTAACTTTAAGGTCTAGATCTATACAAAGATATTGATATTTTCACTGAAAATGAATCAATATGAACAGGGTAAAGCATCTGAGTAAGCCTTTTTAATGGCAGTGTTTTGGCTGTGAGAAGTAAATTAATTGATTAAATGAATGACAAATATTGGACAACCAAAGTAAGTCTTTTCACACTTTCACAAACCTTTTAAAGAACTCATTTCAATTCTTTTCTTTGTTTCCCATCTTTTTTCCAACTTTGCATTTTTCATAGAATTTACAGGCCTTCCTGTGAGTATGTAATGGAAGTTATGCCTGTTTTATTTTACATTAATAAGGAGAGTTCAGATGAATTGTGGCAAAGGAAAAGAGCAAGCTGAGACTTATGGAAGGAAGGGCATTTTCTGGGTGATAAAGTGTAAGGGATCCTGCTGGAAAGACCACAGTGACAGAAAGGAGATCTACCAGGAGACTATAAGGGAAAAATCTACTGAGAGATGGGAAATGGTAAGGGAGAGAAAAATACATTCACACCTTTGGTTTGGTGGATAAGAAATAGTTCTGGATAGATCTTTTCTACCATCCTCTTAAGAAACGTATTTTCAGGAAATCCAAAGTCGTTGAACTGGACACAAGGACAAAACTTTCCAGCAGTTCCCACAGACATGCCTCTACTTACAAAAACCTCAACTTGCTCTGACAAACTTTCTGGACTCTCAGCGCCCTGGCATGTGTGCACCAACATTGACTTACGCGAAGGCCATGCTCACACTTGAAACCGGAAGTGCCCCATATTCTGTGGATGAATTTGTAGCAGTTTGCTGAAGGCTTGGCCTCAGGGCTCAGGCCAGGGGAGTACTGATTCTCTCCCAAGCTCTGATACCTTCACAGCTTGCTCTATAGAAACAACAGCAGAAGCTCCTGGCCAGCAAGCCCGCTCCTAATGATTCACATGACATAGTAGAGCCCCAGCAAACACCGGGGCTCCAGGGTTAGCTCTGCTTCTAGAGGCTGATGGCAATGAGCATTTTGCATCTTCTTGAAGTAGGTCCGTCTGTCTGGAGGGCCACTGGTTTGAAAAACTCCCCAGCAGTGGGAAAACCATTGCGGTCTGCAGCCTGTCAGTGGAGATCACTGAGGCTGGATGAGTCTTTCATGCCACTAGGAATGGAGAAGCAGGAGGGGGCAATAACAAAGAGGCCAAGAGAGAGGAAAAGTGACTCCTTTTTTCCACTCACACTTCTTTCTCATGTTCTGCACTACCAAATTCAGTTCAAGGCAATGCTATTTTAATGCATGGAAGCAGGTACAATATAGCTTCACCCAGGGCCATCCCCAGAACAGGAATGGAATAGACACCAAAGTTAGGGCACCTCTCTTTAGGTGTGTATTTACTGTGCAAAGGGAGGGGAGAAATGCAGATGGGTAAGCGGGACAGCTGAAATGTCATCTTTTTTTGTCCAAACATCTTTCTAGTGGAAGAGACAGTTAGCTTTCCTAATCTCCCTAGCCTTTCTTTTCCCTTTCTTGTTCCCTTTTACCCTTTTCTCTGTTTTATTCAAGTTCATAGTTTTTTACCATTAAGCAGTGATTTCTTTTATAGTAAAGAGGCAGTTCAAAGAAACATAAGCCTTGCACTGGCCCTTTGTGTGTATGCAGCTATCAAGTGGCAGCATAGGTTCTTGGGCCATTACTTTTGTTACTGGTCATAGAATAATTCTCTGCTGCCCCATAGCTCCTGCGAGCTATTGTTGGGAGCTCAATTTTCTGAAAATATTTTTGAGTTGGGTTTTTTTTTTATTATTATTATTAAATGGACACACATTCTCATCTGTAAAGGTTGAAACTCCACTCTTCCATCTGTCTCTGCCCTTTTTGGAATTGTATGTCCCCTGTGGTGTGCAGCTCAGAAGTGTTCACTTATGTACTGGTAAGAAAAAAAAAACCAAGAAATGAAAAGAATGAATGTGTGACAGGATGGAAAATACTGAACTACAAAAATGACCTCAAAACTGCACAAAAAACTTGCATGATACAGGCAGATCCCACTCATAAATAAATATTAATCTACCTTGCATGTAAAATTGAAAATTAATGTTGGAGAAGGCACATAAGCCACTTTTCAGTGTAAAGATGTTTTCCCCTTTCTTTTTTTAATCAACATTCAGCACTTTGAAATCACATGTCCCATTTTAAGCACTGAATATGTGATTGGTTTGGTTATTTTTTATAAAATCCTATTTAATATTTATGTAACGAAATCTGATGATTCCTGATGTGTTTCAGTTTTAATCGTAATCTAGTATCACAATCCTAGTAAAAAAGTGTGCCTTTGTAGCTGTTCAACATGGCACAAAAGCTGTCTAGCAGAGCAGAGAGGTACGACTTCCCTATCTCCAAAATGGTAAAAATCACATTGCCTGACACTGATAAAAGTTTGTTATTTTCAGAGCACAACCTATGAACTAATTAGCCAACATTTACAGCTCCCAGTCTGGCTGGAATATTATTTCCCAGACATCCAGATCTACAAGACCAGCAGGAAAGACCATAAAAATCAAAGCAGAAATCAGAGGCAGAAAATCTAGATGAAACAGGAGTTGTTGCTTCTTAATCCTGGGTGGGGGAATTTCGTCTTGCATGAGGTCTGTTCCCACCCTATGCCTGCAACTAGACAGGGCAAGTGTGAGACCCTTTCTGCCCCCTTCCTAACACAGAGCCTCAGCCTTCAGCTGCAATGCGGAATTCAGAAAGGAGGGGTGTTGAGTGCAGGTTAGATTCCCTAGCACTTTGACTCTCCTAGATCTATTTACATTCCCTTAGGAATATATGACATTAAGGGATCCTTGCAACTGGCATGCTGAGAGCAAGACTGTGTGCTGCCCCTTTGCTCCACCACCTGGGTGGTCCTGATCTCTTTTTGGCTGCTGCTGAAGGCCAGTGCACATTTGCAAATCCCCACACTGCCAGTCATCTGGGGAGCACAGAGATTGCTTGCTCTCGTTCGCCACAGCTGGGCAAAGCAGCTGAAATTGCTGGGGCAGCTGAAACCACAGGGGCAGTTCACTGAGTATTTGCAACAGTAGTAGGTACCACCAATAGAAATTGTACCAGTGACACATCTTGGTGTCACCCTATGACCTGGTTTGATAGACAAAAGGTGCAACTTCTCCGAGCACATTAGCTCAGCTGAGGAGGCCATATATCTTGCAAGAAGCTCTTCCAATGTGCTCTATGGTTGCCTGTATACCGCTCTGGTGGGACAGCCCTGGCATCCATACTGAACCCTAAGGGCAACCTGAGCTCAGAGAGTTTTAACATCCCATCTCCTTTGTGCAGCAGGAAATGACTGCACCCTCCTAGGGACCTCTGAGTCCTCTTTTCTGTTTGACCCTAGCACTGCAAAAGCAGTTAAATGCTGGAGGCTGCACAGGAAAACATGTGCTGGATGGCACTCCTACATGAGGTGTGTTCCTAAGCAGTGTGGTATTTGACACATTACACAAGATAATGGGTAAAGGGCAGTTACATCAAAGGGCAGTTACATCCCTTTACTGTCACAAATCAGCAAGAAAGAAGGAATATGAGTAGATGTAAAAAGCATGTTGAGGGGCATGAAAGAAAAGGTATTGCCCTGGATTCTATCTAGACATTCTTGGACTTACCTCCATGAGAAGTTTCTGATCATCTCAGTTATAGCCTTCTCAGCTATGCACAGATCCTTCTCACCACCTGTCCCCCATCCTGTGTGTGAATAGTATTAGCGAGGACAAATGAATTATCCAGTCATTTTTCCTGGTTTTCTTTGTGGAGAACAGAAAATAATATGGTATGAGTGAAAAAACAATTATTATAGTTGTTGCAAAATTCATTAAAACGATGATTCTTCACTGTACTTCAAACATGGTTCTCAGAGTTTTTAAACAGTTTTTGTTATTAGTCAAATGAAATACTGTGCAATAATCCTTTAACTTGTCTGTGCCAGATTATCAGTTATTTCGAGGAAGTGTTAAAATCTCCATCACTGGCAAAAATGAATTACGTTTTCTTTGTCAAACTTGCATCAACATGCCCATCAAGCTGAGCTGGAAAAGACTCTTTAACAGTACAGCATAGGTGCTTCTGTTTGTGATTGCGAATGCACCTGAATCTAAATTTTGCGGCTACAGTGATCTCTCTCTCTCTCTGCAAAAGGTTTTTATTTTCAGCCATATTATTAGAATAGTTTGTCATATTACAATCTACTCTAAATAAAATCTCATAATTTAGTCCTTTCTTCTCAATACAGTTAATTAGTAAGCCTGATTCTCCCAGACAGTACTTCTATTTCATTTGATAATCATGAATTGTTATTTTTTTACTAGATAGTCTCATTTATGTGGCTTTCAAAATACTCAAGCAATTACAGCTATAGAATAAAGGCTGGAATACAACAAGTAGAGTTCATTCTGTTTGTGGGAAGTAAGGTGGATTAGTTTATCTCTTCAGATGACTTTGGGCCTCAGTCTGAGATGAAAACATGTTTCCTCCATCATTTGCAAATATGCAATGAGACACTGACACAAAGTCCTGACACATTAATAACTTCACAGAGTATTTGGGAAAATGACAGTGACAACTCACGTACAGTTTTCCGCTTTGTAAACAATGTGGACTCATTCCTCTATAGGTTGTAGCTGTTGCTTCAGATGTGGGAACAGTATTCCGGAAAGACAGTTCTGCCTGTAAATGAGAAAGACCAAATTTCAGTAAGATCCCTTACAGGGATTGGTGCTAATCCTTGCTATAAGAATATATTTATTTTCAGTAGTCTGTAATGGGTGAAAGAAATGTGGCATTAAGATGTCTCATGTATAGAGATACATCAAAATCTGCCCAGTTCATTTCTGTCTAACCTAAAGAAATGGACAAGTGAATATATCACATAAATTTCACTGATGAATGTCAGGACTCTGATATAATACAAACCCATAGATAGCACTGTAAACAACATCAATCTTTCTAAAGGCAAGTCTGAGACAAAAATATTACCATATCCAAGGATGGAGACAGTATGTGTGCTTAATAACACAGAAGAGTCATCCCAACCCAATTTTAGCGGGGAATCAAAACTTATAAACACCTTTTTTCCCACGTTCCCTAAAGGAAATACATTCATCATTTATACACCCAACTAGTCTTTGGCAAGAGAGAGTGTGCTGGCAAACTGGAGAAAAAGAAAGGCAGTTTGGGATGACAGTTGACCTGAGAGGGAGCTGCATGTGAGCAGTGCCTCTCAGGGCTTGGGGTGGTGAGCAGAGCTTGTTCCCAGAGCTGGATTCCAGGGCTGCTGTGGGAGTACCTCAGCCTACCCAGGGCAAAGCCCCCACCATAGAGCCAGTGGCAAACTGCATTCTCCAGTGGAGCTCTGGTTCTGTCTCATGGCCCTTACTTATCCCAATAAATAAACCATCAGTTCAGAACACCAATAACTAAACATAAATGAGGCATTGCTGGAAGAAGTACCAAACAAATTAGAATGGGCAGAGACACTGTTCCTGCAATCACAGGTGACTTTGAATACTTCAGAACCAGAGCAATTGACATTAAATCAAATGACAACACAAATAACCCTGAGGTCCAGATAGAAGGACCAAATCACGGGGAATGATGCAGTGAAATCAGTACGCTAGAGGTACTCCAGCTACAGAGGCGCGAACTCACTCACTTGAGTCACCAGGCTTCTGAGAACGCCCTGAGCATGGATAAATGCAAAGGACTCTGAACTTCATCCTGAAACATGGCAACAAAACTATTAGACCAGATCACCTACTCATCTACATGACTAAGAGCACAGAGATTTCACAGAGTCAAGAAGCTTAGACTCTGCCCTGAGATGTTCACATACAAAGAACAGTTGAAGTGTCTTGGACTGAAATGACTTATTTAAAGTAACCTGTGGAATACAGAGAAATAGATACATTAAAATCAGGGAAGGAATGTTATGCTGCCCATGAGAAAATCATGAGGTAGGAATACCAGTTTGCCATTAAATTATGATTTCTGTAATAACTGCTGAGCTTACTTATAATCATAGCGTGACCCAGACATAAAAACATTTTCCCTTTTCAACTAAATGAAGGACATACCCCACTGTGGTACACCTCAAGAGGGTTATTATTTCACCCAGCTTCCCCAGTATCTCTTTTGCTTCTCTCCTGCATGAAACTCCCACTAATGTGGAGCAATGGAACGGCAAAGTGATTTACTTGGGAAAGTATAAGGCAAGAATTTACCAGAAGTTTTGAAATAAACCAAGCCCTTCTTTAGAAGACAGAACATAAAAGAGAGCTGTGCATTTGGAGAAATAAGGTAAGCAGCATTAAAAAACCTATCCCTTGTTTTAAGCTTCCAGGCATAAAGTTTTGTGTATATAGACTGTACACAGTCTCCAGATGTTCTGATACTTCATTTTGCTTTCCCATCTGTGTGGGGTCCAGTTTTCATCTCCTTTGGAGGACTGGCAAAACTTTTACTATATTTTAGCAGAGCAGAATTAGTGCGTAGCTGTCTGGGACGAAAACTCTACTAAATCTCTACACCCGCAAACAGGAAACTGCTTTTCAAATTTATTAAATCCAGCTTTGAGTTTGTGGCACAGATTTGAGACTAACACGCTGTTTGATTTCTCTTAACATGACTAGATCCATGAAGCGTGCATGTGCGTCTGTGTGTCCCCTCTTGTACCCATTTCTATTGCATTTCACATTTCTGTCAATATAGCCTCCAATATTTGAATCCACTGATAGAACAGATGCAGTAATTGCAAACAGCTGTAAAGTATTACTCATCTTGCTAATCAAAATGACTTTCTGCTAAATAAACCATGAAAAAAGCTTTTCCACCATCAGTGAAGTGGAGTGGAAATGATACAGGCTGTAAAGAGTCCACCATGGAAGTAAAATCAACAGATTAAGTTTTCCTACAACAATGATTCTACATGCTAATGCACATTTCCAAAATTGTTATAGAAATTTCTCTATGTTTAGAGAAATGAATTTGTGTAATGACACAAATGTTCCTCCAGGTATTTTACATGATACCTCCAGACACAGAGAGCTCTGAAGAATTGCTTTATGCTTTCTCAAGATTCATAATCCAAGGGGAGATAATTGCCCCATATGGTTTTGCTAGATGTGCATTACACGCTATAGGGGTTTTTTTTTATTATTATTATTATTTTTAATTCAGAGTAGTATATATCCACATCAAATATCACAAGGTGACTGTTTCTGAGCTTATGGGAAGCATCGAAGAGGCTGGTGAATCTCCAAAAAAAAAGTAGGAGGAAAAAAATAAATCACTCCCAAGTAAAACTCATGGCTGATAACTTTAGTCTTTTATTAGTCTGTCCCCTAATGAGAAAGCTCCTTTTCTAGCTCATTGTGCTTCAGTTATCCTATTTTCTAAGTCATATTCTTTAATTCTTAAAAATGCTATTAGAAAAGATATCATCTCTGGTTATATACTCTTCCTCTATTCCCCTATGCCACTTAAGCACTTATTGCTGTGGGCCACTCCAGTATAAAACACTCCAGAGGAAACAACTTAGCCCTGAGTTATTTCTCTCACTTCTTTGGGTCACACTGAATTAGGAAGTAAGCAATCTTCTCCCACAGCTTTCTGGTACCATAAATGATTTGCTGGGACCCTCAGCTCCTCTGTTATGAAATGTAACTAGAAGTTAAAAGGCATATAAATTACAGATGTGCTAATTTTGTGGAGCATGATGAACTTCCTACTACCAAGTTTATATATCTGCAGAGAAGGGAAGAAGAGGGAAGAGTAAATGAGATTCACATCTGATTATAGCACAGGAGCAGAAAGAGTAAATCTACTTCCTCTCTGAAACACTTTATGTTCTCCAGCGCTGGATGCAGTCTGCACCAAAGGACTCAGCAAGTTCTCTAGATCAGTTGCCTTTCTGCTCCAGTTTTTGCTCTACTTCCCCCCCGCCCCAGGTCTTTTTCCTTTGCCTTGACTCTTTTCTGCTGTCACAGTCATCTATACACATTCAGTGCCGTGGCTGCAGCAGTGTGACCTAATCACACCCAAGACACCTCAGGAGAAGCACTGCAGAACTTCAAACCACAGCATCGCTGCCACAGGCAAAAGAGACCAGAACAGGGGAGACAAGGTCACTGTCTAGGGTAACATAGTCTACAGGGTGACATAATACCCTCTATTAAAAGGGTCACTGTAAGACTATGATAGAGTTATTTCTCCCATGATATTCCTCCTCTTGAGGTTGAGAGAAAACATCAGAAGAACTGATTAGAAAATCTTCACCAACTCACTCTCATTCATTCATTTCTCCCTCTTGCTCTGCCCACTTTCCAGACAGTTCTTTGATTTTTGAGCAAGAAATGAAAATGGAGAAAGGGGCACCGTTTTATCAGAAGCTGCATCCCTCTGATAAAGCACGTAGTGTACAGAGGACATCAAGGTATGTCAGCAGCAATGAATGAGGCTCAGACACCTTCACAATCTCCAACTCTCCTCAATCGGTTGGTAGCAGCATGCATAATTTTCACTTACACATAGACATTTCCATGTTACTTGCGGTGGCACCATTTGTGGTTTTCACAGCTAGTGAGTGCATTGTCCCGCAATTAAACAGAAAGCTACAAAGACCTTTCTGGGTTAGCGAATTGCTCTCCGTTGCAGTCATCACACAATCCCTCTCAAAGAACTGAAGCTGCACCTTAAATGTATTAACTGTTCTCATCCTCACTACCCCAACTGGAGGCTGTTCCTGAGCCAATATTGCTGCTCAGACAGATGCACCCTTCCCATTCCAAGCTTACGTTTATTCATGCTTTGTTTAGTCTAAGGCAACAAGGCTTAAAATTATATGGCCTATTTTTGCAGGCAGCAATGCAGCAGAGCCAGGCCTAGATCCCAGCCTGGATCTCAAGAAGCAGCAGGTTTCAGAGTTTTTTTATCATCTGCCCTCATGCAAGTTTTCAAGAAAGCCACGCACAATTCTAAAATGTCAGTGCACACTTTCTAAGTCAGTGTGTAGCAGTGTGGGGTAGAAAATTTCTTTTTTTCAATTTCTTTCCATCTACAACTCTCAAAACAGGCACTGTGGCCCTTTTCTCTGCCCATTGAATTATACATCTTTCACTCTGCAGGCTCTAAGCAGTCTCCTATAGCTCCGAAAAAAATTGCAAACTCCATTTCTCACACCTTACAGCTCCTTTCATGGGCATATCCCCACCGTGGGCCTCATTCAGGTTCTGCTCCATATCCAGCAATTTCCCCCCTACTATCTCAGAGTTTGGGCTTCTCCTACTAGAAGTTTTCAAGATGTAACATTCACCTTAAAGTGTGAGAACTGAATGAACAATCTCAGGCCTTCATGGAGAAGTGAGACAGTACTCCCAAGAAAGGCTGAAGAGCAGGAATGGAGCTTCTCCCTGAAACAGAACCAAGGAGCAGGAAAAGGAAAGAAATTTCTAGGAAAATATTTTCTTTGGGGAAAAACAGAAGCTATTACACATTTCAAAGTACTTTTGTCTCGTGTAACTGACATTGAGAGCCCGAGAGAGACTGCAAGAATTACAGGAATAGTCAGAATAAGACTGTGGCAGTCGTCATTTAGGAAGAGCTCCCTTACTGAGGAAAAAAACCCCTGAGATCTTTCCTGAACTGAACAAGAAATGAACCCTATACATAGTCAGCATGGTACCCAGGAAAAAAAATAATAAAAAATTATACAGTATGCCCTTCACAGTCCATTAGCAATATTTGTGCTCATTACCAGTGAGATGTGTTTCACGTAAAAGAACCACTTGGGCAGAAGGGGCACTTGAGGTAATTAAGAATGTATTTACATTTTATAGAGCCATTGATGCCCTTATGTCCAAGGAACCCATATTAAAAGTGTGCTCAGGGTATTTTCCCTATCAATAAATATTAAAATGGTTAACCTGCACTTGGTCTGCTAGCTGCCTGCCATGGTTGTGAGCTGTTAGCAAGCAGTAAGAAGCAGACAAAAGAACGTGTCAGACAAGAAACCAATCTCCCAATCTACTTCTCTTTTTTGGGTAAGTTTCCATTTACTATGTTATACATTGTCTTATTTTTATGAATAAAAAATAGAATAAAAAATGGCAAGAGTCTCAAAATTGTGATGGTGAGGAATAAAATGAGCTCTTGATTTAAATGCAATTTTTACTAAAAAATTAGCTTGCAGTGATCTTTCATTCAGTTCTAGAACAATTCCCTATCCTTCTGAAATCATCCTCAAGTGCAAAACAGATCCAATATTATATGTCTATTTATTTAAGCTCTGTCTGTGCCTATTCTTATTGTTGTCCCAGAGTGTTCCTGCTAGACACAAGCCCAGGAACAATAAACAGCAATCTAAACTCATCACAAAATCACCTTAAGAAATGCAGAAAGTAACAGGAATTAATCAGCTGAACAGGCAGTCTTCCACTGCAACCCTTGTTATTTAGACAAGTGCAGCTAATATACATAATGTAGCCATAAATAATTAAGTAAAATAAATTACAGCCCAACAAAGTCCACATTAAACAAGACAGACCTCTCTGAAAGCCATGTGGGACTTACTATGTGAAGATCAGAGTAAAAAATGAAAGAGCGTGGCTCGCATGATCTGTCTGTTGCTCTAATTTTTAAAGATGATACCTAATCATTATAGGGACTCTTGCCTAAGAGAGCTGGACCATGCTAGAGCTGAACTGAATCATAAACCAGTATGAAAATGAAAAATGAGAAAGAAATGAGCATGTACATTTTGCATCATGCTCATGTGGTAACTCTTATTGTCATGACTCACAAACCCAACAGAAAGACGGAAGTCCACCTAGAGCTGTAAATTCTGGTCAGCTCAATTATTTCACATGTTGCAGCCTGACTTAAGTTATTCAGAGCAGAGAAAGGCAGATCCCTGATGCACCCTCTGTATTGCTGGACAGGGTGAAAATAATAAATCAGTCATTCGGAAACACTGTACGTTTCCTGGATAAGGAACAGCATATTTCATATTCTTCTCTCACAGCAGCCTCTTGATGGCAGTAAATGGTTTTCCCATTAACTGTCACACCTCAGTAGAGAAGTCCTGCAAGAGAAGGACAGTCTATTTCCATTCACTTTCACATCACCTACAACCCTTTCTTCCACCACGGCTGATGTCCCATACCCTCCTGGCTCACAAGAAGCAACAAACAGCTCTATGACTTGTCAGATTTTTAAAGACTACTGGGAGCCTTTTGCTGAAAACCATCAGGCTACATTGACTTAGCCCTACTGGCAAGTCAATAGTTTGGAAATTATTCTGTTTTCCCGAGATAATTGCACTGGGTCCCAGGAGAGGAGATGTGGTATTTCCAGTGCATCAGAGTGCCTTTCAGGAGAATCACATCAGGTTTTGATGTTTCTGACTGTCTGCTTCTCCCCCAAGCACTTGACATTCTCCCAAAAGAAAAAAAAAAAAAAGGTGCCTTTTGATGCTCAGGTTTCTACCCATCTCCTACTTCTGTTAAAAAGAAAAGTCAGCAATATCTCCATCTCTCTATCCAGAATAGGCTTTGTGACCAATGGAGTGGAGGAGCAAATGACACAAGGCCTCTTCATTATTTTCACAGGAAGATCTGACTCCCCCATTCTGCAGATTTGGGTTTTTCCCTTGTATTAATCTGTTGTAAAGAGTCTGTGGCTTCATCTTCAGAAGCGCAGCTTTTGCTGAAATCAGGGCCTCTGAAAATCCAAGCCTCGATATCTCAGTGCCTTGAAAAGGACCTGCATTCAGAGGGGAAAGGAATAGTGATTAACAAACTGCCTTCTGAATGTAGAAACTCTCATCCGAAAGTGCAGTCATGGTGCCTACTTGAACTGCTGCCCAGCTTATTTCCTGGCTGGTTGGAGAGAACAACACAATTTGCACAATGAGCATAGTGCTTTCTGAAGATTTTTTCAGTCCAAGCAAATGATCTTGCACCAGTAACAATTGTTTGTCTGATGGTAATTCAGGACTGCATTGGGCCCAGTAGGTGCAGCCCACAGTGAAAGGCAATATGGAGCCAACCCACCCCCTAGCAAGAGGATGGGAAAACATTTCTGAACACATGTTTAGCATTACCCATTTTGGAGGGAGGCAGAGAGAATTTTATTCTGTATCTGCCAGCTCTGCTGGTCAGCAAGGTTGCATGGATGCAGCAGAAACCTGCCTTCCTCCACTAAAAATCTGGCACCTTCTGAAGTGCCTGAAGTGCTGCTCACTCTGTGGCTACAGGTAGTAGGAAAGCCTTCCCATATTGCACACATACACTATGCACATGGAGAGTCCTGCGCGTGGGATTACATGAGGAGTCTCCTCAAAGTTTAACTGAGGGGACCCTTTAGGACTCCTAACCCACTGCCAGCAGCAAGCATGGCTGGGTCAATACCCTGCCTAATGTTTTACATGTCATGACAGCAGATGGAGCAAATTATTAACAAAAGAACAGTTATTCTAAAGGATGGGGGCTAACTATTTGTCAAAAGTTAGTGATGAACTGGGGCTGAAGGTACTAAATAAAATGAGATCAGATTGGGAGAGGACTAGTGGGTGAGTACCCGTTTTTAGTATGGGTATCTTGATACAGGAATATCTCTTGCTAGAGTTTCTGAACTTGTTGTTATTCTAATAATTCATATAATGACATGGGTGAAGAGTGTTACAGAACATATTTTTACTAGGTACAGTAAAAATGCCAGGCTATCTGCCAGAATTTATTTCTGATTTGTTTTGAGATTCAGGAAAACCTACCAACCAAAGATTCAAGCCATAGCTCTGTCAAAAGACATTTACATTACCCCTAAGCATTTCAATTATACGCACCAGACAGAACTGTAAGTTGTAAGACATACATAGATAAAATCAGATAATATGTGGCAAATAAGGCGTATAAGCAGTAACATTAACTTGCATATCAGAGTCTTAAAAAGCAGACACAATTAGACAAGGCAAAGAAATAAATATCCTGTGAACCTTTCAAAAGGCCAACCACATTGTATTTATTTTAATATTGTTTAACAGTAACACTTAATAAAGAGAACATCATGATTGTGTGAACTAAATTTTCAGTCATAATGAATGCTACAAACTTAACCTCCCAAGTTTAAATAGGCTACAATGCCTTGGGAGAGATGCAAGAGGAATTATTTGATAAAGGTGACGGTTTTTCACACCTGCAAATAATGTTTTTCTTCCAGGCTCTCTTGATCAACAGTCTGTAGCCACACATTACAGATATAATCTCAAGACCTTATGGTGTATACTTGTCACTACTTGCATAACTTACTAAGGATAGAGGATCACAGAGATTTTGAACATAATTTCCCACACTACAGGAGATTAAATAGACTACATTTGAAGAAGCCAAGAAGCAGCTATGTCCCCTGGATAACAGAAAATAAACTTCAACCAGTTTCTGCATCATTTATTCAAGAAGCATAGTCTTGTCTCCTACAAAATTTAGGCATAAGTATCCTGTGCAGCAAGGATGTGCATTTGATTTAAACAATTAATTGCACAGGAGTGGATTTCTGTTATGGCTTTCCTGGCACAAACTAAAATCGTTACATAAGTCAGCTGGAGAGTGGCAATCTTACCTATATAAAGATTGATCGAACATTCACAGCTAGAGTTTGTCCTGTTCCCCATACTCATCAATATAGAAGCAGCTGTGATCTGAAAGCTTTTCTGGGGTAAAAGGCAACAGTAAAGAGCATGCTGGAAGAAAACCATCACCATATCAGAGCTATTCCCCAGATCATTCTTCAGAGCTAGTTTCTTCTTCATCCATCATGCTTTCTCTGATTGCTATTCATTTCCTTATTTAATGAATATTATAATGAATACAACACACTTAAAGATGCATTGTAGATGTTTTTTTTTGAAGTATGTTTACCACTATATATCCTGAGAGGGAATATTAGCAGCTCTATTAAACAATGCTCTCTTGTTACCATGATAAATGTGTATTCAGTGATAGCTTTAATGCGAAACCCAGTGTACATAACTCACCAACAAACCTAAATCGTGCATCATCTATTTGAAAACCGCCAACTTTTTCTAACAGATAGGAAGTATTTTCCCAGTGAATCTGTTGCTTATTATACTCTGCTTGTCAGGAATACTAGTGACATGGCAGCATTTCCTATAACAAAAGAACAGAGAGAATCATATCCAAAACTTACCCAAAGAGGGAATATTTTTGTTGGCTTCAGTACTATAGAAAAGCCAAAGTATTTGTCACTTTTTAATGATTTAACGGTTTTCTTTGCTTATACACACGTATTATTATGTTAAAGCCCTTAATACTGTGCTGGTAAATACAGGGTCACTGGCACTGGTCCTACTTTTAGTGGCATGTGAGGACTTGTTTTGAACAGGCAGTGTTATTTAGAGATTGTTTGGTTTTTATTCTGGAAAAACCCCAAAATACTGAAGGAATAGCAAGGAGATTTATCCAGATCAAGAAATTTTCTATGGGGATTAACTAGAAAAGTTCTTTCTGAGATGGTTCTAGTATTTTCCTTTGTTTTCAGGGTTTTTTTTAAGTTAATATTAAAAAGTCTGTATTTCAAAATTTAAAAACAAAGAAAAGAAGCAGCTTTCCAACACTGGAATTTTTAGTTTTGAGAATAGTGGAATAAAACTTTTTGATCAATACCCCTACCCAAGTTGAAAATTCACCCACATTCTTCCTTTCCCATAGAAAATTTTGGGGTGGCATCCCTTTTCCAAAGAAATTGCATGGGCAAAAAAACCTGTCTGCCCTGATTTAGCACAGACCACAGCATGCCATTGGACCATTTCCAAAGAGGTTGGCTTCCGTAAAGGAAAGGAAACTGGGGCCCTGGCAATTCTCCTGCCTATCCCCCTGATAGAGCATAGGTGATATATTTGCCTTAAGATCTGGATCTCTCTCATAAGGTCATTTAAGCACCCTGACAACTTGTTCACTGGAGGTACAAAAAGAAAGAACTGCCTGAAGCTGACCCAGAGTACAGGTTGATATGCACGCGACTATCTTTTCTTGCTGAACACCTGTGCATGAGCACCATACAGCTCCCACAGCCATACTGCAACTTGAAACAGCAGGAATTCCTGGGACAGCAAATTATGGAGCAGTATCACGCTATCTACCATACCAGTCCTACACCTTACTCTTTGCTTCCCTCTGCACTGTAGGAGACAATCTACACCGCTTTGCTTCCAAGAGCTGGAGTGGTACGGTACCCACTGCCTCTCTGGTATAGCAGCAGGGTGGAAGAAGGGCTGAAAATGGATCTCTACAAGTTAGGGATCCCCCTCCTGTCCACTGAATAGTAGTACTGCTCTGTGCATGGAGGGTCTGGGGATCTTTGGAGAGGAGTGTGAGGGAGGGTGTTGGGCTGGGTAGCGCTCCCAGACAGCAGATGAGAGGCAGATGTGCTCCTTCCCCAAATGACTAGCATTAGGAAGAAGCTCCTTGGTATGCACAAAGGGAAAGACCTGGCTCTTGAGAGTCTCCTAGTGAATTTATAATGAGAAAATAATGACAGAGATTACAGTACTGTGCTTTTAAACTCAGTCTTCAGTACTTCCTCTCCCAGTGCCTATGTGTGTCAGATCCAGACACAGTCCTGCCCAATAAATGTGTGAATAGTTCCTGTCCAAGACACTCAATGCTAGAGATGCTCCTGATTTAGTCGAAGACTTATATTACCAGGACATTTCATTTCCTGCTATAAATGATACAGTTAGTTCTTTTGGTCATTTTTACTTCTTCAAGTGAAAGAAATAATGAGCCTAACAGTAAATTCTATGCCTAGTCCTGAGGGCTTGACTCTAGCAGAGGTTCCACTGTCCTCAATGACTGGAGGGTTGCTGTGCATGTAAGACCTTCAGAATCTGGATCAGTACACTTAAGAACGTGCAAAACTGGTACAACGTGCCAGCTGATCACAAAAGGTGGATCAGAGCTATTTTCATCATTAAGGAACAGGAGCTGCCCTATTTTAATGCTTGTTATACCAGCTATTTTTACATCTCAGCATCTGGGTAAGACATGTCTGAAAGATATGATTTTCAAGCAGTGTGAAATACCTCCTTAAAATTCCTTAAGTTGGTGACGCACACCCTCCAGGCACCTTTGAAAATGTTGGGGAGAAATTTGCTTCTATTGAAGTCAGTGAGAGTTTTACTACTGAGTTCAATAGTGCTGCATCTTGCAGCTTTCTACTGACTTCAGTCATTCTGAGTTCTCTGGTTGTCTGGTTTATTTAAAAGGTGTGGGAGGAAAAAGACTGTCTGAAAATAATTTTTCCACCTACAAGGTGATTATTGACTTACTTTCCATTTTAGACCACACAAAAGTGTCACAACTCAGTAAAAAGTGTGGGTTCATACATTATTCCTAACATTCTTCATATTTATAATATATACAATAGAGCAGATTTGTAATTGGACCTTTCTCTATTATTCTAGTTATTCTATCTCATTAAGGAAAAAGGAGCAAGATAATAAAAGATCCTTTGTATAGGAAGGTGCCTGTAATATTCTACCTTAACAGTCCAAATAACCACACCTTATAAGGGTAGCACTACCGTGTCTAGGTTATATCTACTGCTGAACAAAGAACTGTATACCTGGTTTATATTTTCTTCTGGCTTCATTGAACATTTCTACAAGACTCATTTTAATACATTAAGAAATGGTAGTTCTGTATAGTTTTATCATTAATGTACCAAATGCACTAACTATAAAATTATTAAACTAAACAATATTTTGTAGGACAACAGTCAGTCAAGCTCTGAAATGCTGACAAATAAGAGACCTAGCGACAGACAACGAAACCATAAGTCTTTTTGACTCTGTCACACAAAATAATTGGTAAGTGTTATGCTTTCATGGTTGTAGAGGAAATAATATGAGGGGGAAAAAACCCAACAGGTACAGGGTCAGTAACAGCAACCTCATAGAAATACTGTAACACTGCTGACATTAATAATTAAATGTACAAGAAATCTCAATAAATATTAAGTTATTTGCTAAAGAAATCTATGCCAATGGCTTTTTTGTGTGTGTGCAGACAAACTGATTTATATCAGAGAAATGGGGAATCTCTTTCAGTCAATCTTGCTTTTTTCTCCTCAGAGCTGTAGAATTATAAAGTGCAAATCTGCTTAACTTGGGCTTTTTTACATTTATAAAGGGCCACACTTGATTTAGCAATACTATTTTTATGTGTAATGACATAGACACATTTATTATACATTCTGCTAATCTTCAGACTTGCATTTTGACAGGATTAGGAATTTATACAATATGTAGACTTTAGGCTGCACATTAAGACTGAAGCACTTCAATACATTTGCTTTTTTGCAGGCTAAGACTGAGTATTTGAAACAATCATTTTGTGTTTCCTGCTTTCTGAACAATGAACCCTAGTAATCCTTCTGATGGTAATCATATTATTTTCTGTTTAAGATTACATTTTGTTTGTACATTTATAGTGTCACTTAAAACAAAATCCAGCATGTTTTCTTTTTAGGTATCTTTTAAGAGGAACAGAAGTGAATATTTTAAGAAAATGACATAGAAACTGAGTTTTCTAAAGGGTACATACTTCCCAGTATGTATTTTATAAATATTTAAATGAAAGATGATCAGAAATGTATAAATAATTGTGTTAACACTTTAGGAACTGTTACTGTGTTCTACAGCTCAGTAATAGATTTCCATACTGAAGAGATTAAAGGACTTCCATTTGGTGAATGCAGAAACTGTTCATTTTTTTTCTTTTGCCTGTACAGCTAGTTGCATCAACGTTTTTGATACAGACTAGTTAAATATGATATTCCCATCTGCAGAAGGTACATAATGGAAATTGACAGAATGATTTCATTAAAATATTAATGCAGAAATTCACAACATTGGAAATCTATAACAGTTTATTTTCATTCTTAATAATGAGAAACTTGTTATTCATTTGTATGAGAATGGCAATTTAGTGTGGCAATAGAGAGCTCCAACTGCATCCCTGCAGTTTATTGCCTTAGGTTTGCAAACTGCTTTAACAGCCATCAGCCAAGAAATGTACATGTCATCTGCAAATCACAAATCACAGATCTTGACTCGAGTGATTGCACAGGGAGAAGTGCTGAAGGGTTCATAGTGGCCAGAACAAGACTTAAAAGTGATGTGAAATAGGGAGCAAAAAGGGCTGCAATTGCCTTGGAGCCTAAAATAGACTGAGCTTCAATGCCATGGAAAAAATCACCAGCTTCTCCATCATTTCTTTAAAGGTCAGAATTTTTGTAGGTGGATTGGGAGCGCAGTGGATTGCAGATGCGTTTAACAGCAGGGTATTTTCCGCTGCCATGACCAGTTAAGGAAGATTTTCAAAAACACATCTGCTGGTAAACAGTTTGGCCCTACTCTGGGTCATCTGCCTTATCTGTGCTCATTGCTGCATGAATTCTTACCTGGATAAAGTCCCAAACCTCACATCAGTCAAAGTTAGGCTTTCAGTACAGTCCATTACATTTTTTAGAGAGGTACCTCCGTGGCTTTCAGTTGGTTTTATGATGTGGGTCTGCTTCTTCACAAACGTATGAAGCACACTGGCAGTAGAGAGACAAAGCTTGCTCCTTCCCACTTCCTGTTCATGTTTCACTCGTCAGAAGGCAGAGCACAACATGAAAGAATAAATGAAGGGAAAACACATGACAAAGAATAACAAGGACTCAGGGAGAGGATTTCTCCATGCTGCAAAAGGAGGCTGATTTCCAATACCATTTTGTGTCATTTCAAACCACTAATACTATGCAGAAATTGATTTAAGAGGAATTCAAATTGCCTACAAACTGATCTAGAAGGCAGTAAATCCCTTTTCCTTTTCAATCTCTCTCACTCTGCAGGTGACTAAATGCCCCTGGTTTAAGATTTCTCTTCCTCCACTCTATTGTAACAGAATCTGAAGTTCTGTTCGGAACTGCAGAGGTTAAAAAATAATCCTCTTTATTAAATGGGTGAACCAAAATGCAATTAAATCGACAAAGACCTTTGCAGGTTGGATTTTATGCTAGGGAGTGTTTACACATATTTGTATGATACTTAACTATCTCTAAGTAATTTAACTTTTCTAAATGTTTATTAGTCCATGGTGAGCGCACTGGATCCTCTTCTGGGATCAAGATATGAATTTATAAGAAGTGTAAAGTATTTAGAGATAGTTTCAAACAGATTTCTGAGCACTTGCAACATCTGGGGAATGATTTCTACTTGGCTATTCTGCTGTTAACTTGAGAGAAATGTAAGCAGTTTAACCAGCTGAGATTCTTTGTAGCTGAGTCTGTGTGGCTAATGGTTATCAGGAAGAGGGTGTTATTTCCTTTGGAGTTCCTTCCTTCCCACCTTGACCTCTGGCACCCAAATTACACCATAGAGAAACGAGCTTCTTAATTTCTGTAAGAGAAAAAGAGAAAATCTCCACCAGAAGCACATGCCATAAGAAGAACTGAAAATTTTTCCTGACATACTGTCCTGTGAGCTGAGACACTGGGAGAGCCTCAAAAAGTAAAATTAACTTAGGCAGTGAAAAGATAACGGTGCTCTTCATGAAATGCTCTGTCGTGGTTTTGAAAAGACATGTAGCTGGGGCAGTCTACATCTATGCAATCACTATATCTAACTCACGCTGGCTTGCGGTTATGTCTTCCAAAATAGCGCTCTCAGTGCATCCGAAAGATTTGTCTGCCCATTTATTATTTGAAGGTTATGCTGTTCACACCTTGGACTTGAATTTGCAGTTTAAAAAGAACAATGCCATATTTTTGTTCAGTTTTTATCTCACCTTGTGTTCACCTCCAGTGGCAACTGCTTTTTCTACTACAGCCCATCACCAGGTGGCTTGTAACACCGGTCAAAGTCAGCAGGTACCTCAGAGGACCGAGCATTAGTTTTTAACATAACTGGCAAGCACTGGAGAAAAAGCAGAGGAAAGGGAGAAGGGGAAGAAATCAGAGTCCACAGGCACCAGTACGTCAGAACTTAACGGGAAACTTTATCTGAACAGACTGAAGCCATCATTTCTCTGATACAGTCCAGTTTTGCAGCTCAACCAGGGTTTCAGAGCTCCTTGCCAGTTTTAAGTGTCCTGCATTTTTTAACAGATGCTGCTGCCACACTGAGGAAGAGTTGTGATTATACATTATTATATTCCCTTGTTTTGTTTTCACTTACCAAACCTAGAGAGATTTTCTTCCCCTTTTATCAACTCATCTGACTTTTAAATCTTCTTAACAGAAAAACACAAAATTGTGTTGCTTCCATTTTTGCAGTACAGCTATTTGTGATGATCGTAAGCCCATGAGCTAAGATGACTTTCCCACCTAGCTCATACTAAGGCATACTTCCTTTGCTTTATCTGTCCATACTCACCAGCTCTTCTCCACTGAGCTGTCATGAGCCCTGAGGGGAGGACACAGGATGTTCAGTGGGGAGGGAAAAGAACTGATGTTCTCCCTGTACAGGCAGTTTTCTTCACATCCTTTGGTTGTGCTGTGGGCCTCTTTGTAGCACAGAAAGTTCTCTGCACCTGGCATGGGGAAACAGGAACAGAGAAAAGAGAGCTGGAAGAGCTGAAAACACTGCAAGAGATGATCAAAAAATATCACAGACATGGGGTAAGAAGTGGAGGTAGGGATGGCTGCATCCCAACAGTTGAATGGGGCTGATGAGCCCTCAGTGACACAGGAAGGTGGGAACACTATGGTTCCAACTAACAGCCAGTGACTGACCATAGCCTGGTCACTGTGAAGACTTCCTAAATCTTTTAGGGTTCACATAGTATTTGCACGTGTATTTTCCAACTCAGTCAAATGGCCTTCTGAGGAGAGAATAATACAGCGTGAAATCAGTCACACTGCAATTCAGATTTGGTGGCAGTTCTGATTCCTTGCTTTGCTTCTCCCTCTCTTTCTCAATCTCTTCCTGGCCCAGCCAGCCAATTTCCCCTCAACATGCTCACTTGTTAACAAGGGAAGGCAGTTCATTTAATTGTTTCCTGTTCCTGGTTTAAACTAGATGGTTCCAAAGGGATAACAGTATCAACAACAGTATCAGTTGGTGACCCCCCCTGTGCTTGAAGAAGGATAGATGTAGAGAGGGCAACGTATAAGAAAGTCTGCAATTACTGGGAAAAACAGATGGAGGAAATATCTAAGTTTTCAACTCTTTTCTACTCTTTTCTTCTTTCTCTTCCAACAATTATCTAAGGCAGCTACTGAGACCTAACTACTAAGGATCCATGCAAATATCTGCTGTGCTTGTCTGATCAATGATTCAATAGGCAAAGAGGGGCCTTTTTTCCATGCTCATCTTTGATTTCTGCACAGAACTATGCTAAGCTTGTGTTTCTCAGATGAAAGCAAGTGATACAGTTTATGCTAAAATGACAAAACAATTTGAAAGCGAATGTGTATAACGGAGAGAAGAACTTAAGCACATGGTTGACATTATTACGTTTATTTCTCAGTGAGACCTGTCTTTTCATGACACTAATCAAAAAACTGGGTCACCTCACAATGGTAATTTCCTAGGAATCTTGAAATTCGTGAGTCAATTTGATCCCTTTTTAGCTGAACATTCACTAAGCACAGCAAGGCTGGTGGAGCTCAGCTAGCTCATCAGACTTGTCATCGACTATATGTGAAGAGTTTATATCCTTAATGGGATCAAAGGTTTTATCAGTGATCCTTCGTAAATGTAAACAGATGAAATATTTTTCTATCAACATTGATTCCAGACCTGACATTTCTTCTGTTGATCAGTTAATGGTTATTGTCCATTATAAAATCAGAGACAAGGAAGTTTTATTACTTTCTTAACAACCAAGAACCACGCCAAAGAACATCCCCCACCCCCCCTTGTTTGAATCCATCTTGCAACAACTGAATATTAATAACATCATTTGCCATTGCCAAGGACAGATTTAAAATAATGCTAGTCTGGACATTATGAGGAACTTTTCAAAATATTGCATGGTGTTTTAAAATGCAGATCTCCCATTAAAGTCAAATAGAAGTCAGTCAGCTAAAATCCTAGTCATCCATCAGAAATTTAGAACTAGAAAGGTCTCCAGACAAGGATTTGTGAAATTGAGGCATTGGCAGAGAGTGCCATGCACTTAGCCTTTATTGTCAACATAAAATTATGCTCTTCTTTAGTGTCCTTTAGTGTTAACTCTGAATATTCCCCTGCAGATCTATGCAATTGAGAATATTCCTGGGAATACGACGCATTTCTGAAACATGTTACAGCTATCAATGAATTAAGGCTCATCATATTCTTTGGCTGTGGAATATTACCCTTGTTTGGCATGTGGAGGAACTAAGTGATGAAAATAACTTGCCTATAGTATTACAAAATTATAGCAATGCAGAAAGACAATCCTACTTCAGTGAATACTTTTACTGGGGGGAAAACATACAAAAAGAATCAGTCCTAGAAATAAGTCATACTATTATAGGATGTAGTTCAATTACATTAAAAAGGAAAAAAATGTTTCAAACCCTATAAAAACAAAGGAGAAATATCTTGGTTTAAGTCAGAATTTTTCGTTCAACCTTGAGTGAAGGGTTTTTTAGAAGATTTTGATTCATCAAAGATAAAAAAATAAATCACTCTGAACTGCATAAATTACCTGCTGCAGGAGTGACCAAACCTGGAAATATGGCAAACAATATCAATTTAAAAAGAAGAAAGGACATTTTAACCTAGATAAGATCAGACCAGTTTCTCCGGGCAGAGCATGAGTAACTCAGTCAGGAGGTTCATGCGAGTCAGTCATAGCCACAAAGGTAGAAGTGAGCCTCTGGGCTTAATATGCAAGAGTTGATCCCTTGTCCCTAAATCAGCATCAGCACTGACAGCTGGATCACCAGGAGTATGTCTACACAGCACAGTAGAGGCTGTACAGAGATACTGAACGAGCACTGACCCAGGACTGGGATGGTGCCGTGTCAGTCTCTCAGCTGACTGGGGGCAGCCTTATTAGGCAGAGCAAGAGCCATTCAGAGACACTGGACCCGCGGCAAGAGTCATTCAGAGCTAGCTGGTGGTTCTCTGCTGTGCAGACCTTTCCGGCAGAAATTACCAGTAATCCTCTCTGTTGTATTCTACAATTTCTGAATCCTGCAAAAGAACATTGCATACTTAGCGTATGTCAAATCTGCATTTTGCTCTGCTCTGTCTTTTTTCCTAAACTGATTCTCATCAAAATCTTCATCCATGCTAGTCTGAAAGTACCCAAACCTGCCTGACCTTAGATGCTAAAGAAACACCCCCTGGAAACTGATAGTGTGGTAAGAACAAGTCAGCGAGTCAATGGAATGAGAAATAAAGCTGTATTGTCATCACTGAGCTGATGTACGAAGTGAAAAATAAAACATAAAGCAAAATGAGACTGAGGTCAACATATTATTAGAGATCAGATTACCATTAATGTTAAATTTGAATTCAGAGGCTGTTAACACTCATCTCACAGAGCCAATGTAAAGAAAGTAGCTCTCCCCAAATCTCCAGTTGAGATCCTCTACTGATGACCTGACTGTACAAACACTTACTGCACATAGTGATGACTAATGCAGATAATATCTCTGACACACAGAGTGTTTCCCCATTTGATGAATAAACATGGACTATTGAAGGAACAGGTCTCAGCACTGCAAGCCCTTCAGAGCAGACTCTGCCTTCTTCAGGCACATTGCATCCTGATGGTTTTATGCGTTATGAAGAATAAACAAGGAGAAAGGTTTCATGCTTTGTCTTAACAGGTTGTTAACTGAACATATGTATCAACATTTCTTCACTAACAAGTATCCTTCTGATTCAATGCTTTGGAACTAAAAGCCATAGCCCAAAAAGCCTAAACAAACAACATTTTTCTCACTTCTGCCTTGCAGAAGGAACAGCAGCAATAAGACTGCCTTGCAATGCTCAGACTGCACAACACCAGCATGTGACCTATTCCAGTGAAAGTACTGCATCCTTGGTTACAAGATGGGAAATTTCTATTACTACTTCAGGCACATTTTCAAAACAGCAAAACTTAATCCAGAGTTTCACTGTGGAATCTCTTTACTGAGAAGTTACTGGATATAAAAACCTGTCCTGTTTTTTTCCCTCTCCCACTAAGTAGCCTAACTTCTGAGGTCGTCACACTCCTTTGCTTGCTTTTCTTCTGACTCCATGTCTTTTCTATTCTTGCAACCCAGCAGACTCACCTTCAAGAGGGTGGCCACGGCCATTTCCCTTGACTGCTATACAAGAAGTGAATACTACCTTAACTCCCTCCTGGAGCCATCTTCTGAGAAGGCATGCTTATCCAGTCACCTGCACCAGGAGAACTCCAGGCTCTGTATGTACTGTGTATGGAAGAGACTGATGGGACCATAGGTCATTAAAATGCTCCAGCCCATTTCTCTATGAGGTTCATTTCCATGCCATGTTTCAGTGGTGCGTTTCTGTTACAGTTACTCTGATTGTAAAAGTCTTAAGGGATGAGGAATTATTTCATTACGCTCAAAAGTAGCTATGGCTTTGATGAAGACACTGGTCGTATGCACTGCTTAGCTCTGGTGATTGCTTTTCAAGAAGGATATCAAAAAGCTGGACATTTTCCATTAAAGGAGGAAAATACAGTTTCCATTGATGCATTTCTGGATCATACTGTGTTTATACATAGTGATTAAAAATGCATCAGGTCTAGAAAAAAATATATTTGAAATACAGCACTCTGATGGAGGAAATTATAACAAAATCTAGTATCCAGAAAAAGCTAGATGAATTCCATTTTGAAAAAAGATTCATATTTTAAACAGTGAAGGGCATTAGTTTACCATGGTGTGTTATGTTGAGATGTCTTTGTCACTGAGACTTTTTTTGTCAAAACTGGATATATTTTTTCAAAATCTGTGCTAACAGAGGGGTAGTTCAGCAAGATAAATCATTAGAACAATGCATCCAGCCCACAACTCATTTTGGTGGCCTTCTTTCTCCAGTGAGGGACTTATTTATGCACTTGTGCTATGCATAGATAAACCAGGTCTTCTATGTGTCCACAGTGCATTCAGACTATGGCTGATCTTTGCACAGATTGACTATAATGGCTATTTTGCTGGGAAAGGGCCAGTCACCCTTTGTGACTAGACTGGTTGGTCATTAGAGGTCTGCCTCAAGATCAGTCAGTCTTTCAGGTACAGCAAGTCAAGGCACCAAAAAATTTTGTAGACACATTTGAGCATAAAGTCTCAGTACTAGAGCATGAGATGAGGGTTACACTATCTATTCACCTCCTGGAGGTGTTTGAAAATAAATCAGTGTTTGCGATTACTCAGACACTAAGTTATTAAAGGATTAGTTTTCCTGATTTAAGTTGTTTAATGAGGCACAATAAATTAGAGAATCCAAGACAGACAGTCAAAATCCCACCTCAAGTAATAAAAGGATTGAAGTTTCATCTGCAAAAGATTACGTTGGACCTTACAACAAATGTGTTTTTACACACTCTTTTTCCAGTCCTGCCTTTTCCATGACTGACATTATTCTTCCCTTTTAACCCTCTCCTAAGCTAGGACCAGGCTGTCTTTATGTGACTCAGGAGCCACGTAGAACACTCGTGTTTATGCAACTATGAAATTCCAGGCAAAACACAGGAGTCACCATTAATATGAATGCCAAAAATCACCCAGCACTAGCAGCCTTATTTTCACCATGCTCCACTCACTGGTCTGAGTGACAGCAAGCATAACACATTGTTCATCTCATATACCTTATACCACATAGTCACCTCCCAAAGAGCTGTAGATGTGTTTGTGGGGATGCAGTGGTACACAAGGCATGCTGGAGATACCCTGGATGGTCTACTCAGATGCACATGAGGCCAGACTCCCAGAGTTTTACATTGGCTAACATGCTGGCGACTTGAAGGAGCACAGGGAACAGCACTAAGATTTCAAACACCTTGTGCTCCAGGACACCCACACAATGGAACCTCACCAGAACAATTGAACTCTGACTCCAGGACTCAAGTTCAGAACTGCAGGTTTTTGTATACAAACACCAAGGAACATGGTAGGCCTGAAACCCAACATGGCAAAAATGAGCACGCCCAGTCCCAGCTGAATGAGACAGTGAAATCCTAGTAACGTGCAGGGACAGGCGCTTTGTCCATTATTAAATCAAGGAGACGTAGTCTTTCTAATGATTGATAGTGCTCAGGAAGTAGGTGTTGAAAGTGAGGGTCATCTCTTGCAGTGGTCAACATGTCTATGCATACGCAGTTAATGGCAAAGAAGCATTGCAGATCACTGCCTATGGGATTGAAATGCTATGAACCCTTGTAATGCTCTAGGGAGTTCACAGACAAGCTCTTCTTCAATACATGTCCCTGTGCTGGCTGGGGAACTGCTAGTTCTGAAGCATCAATTCCCCCAAGTGGTAAAGCTGCACTGGGGAGTTGAGAGAAAAGCAATGTAAGGCTGCATGCAAGTAGTTAGCTCACATCAGAGTTGATTCCAACACAGAGGAGAAATGACAGAAAGAGTGATACAGGCTGTAGAAGTGCAGAAACTTCATAACATCTAATAATGAGACTTGCAACCCTTGGCACTGTGAAGGGGGTGGGAGAGAAGTTGTCTACAAGGCTAAGACTGCTGCAAATGAAAGAAGGTGCACCTATTAGCAAGGTGATACCAAAACACCCGAGTTTTCTAATGTAAGCCTTGTGTACTAGGAATTTTCTATGTTAAATTCATTTAATTGTAACATCCATGTAAAAAAAAAAAGCAATCTTGGGGGAAAAGTTAGGGAAAAGAACTTCTGCTATTGCAATTTTTTCCCCTCTCAGCTTCGTTTCCTCAATTTTTAAATTTACAATACACAGTGAGATTAGGAGATACACGTGCACATCAGCAAAAGGTTGTGCCAAAGGCAAAAAAATTGATGAATTGCCTAGTTACATACATTTGAAACCTGCCAGATGAGGCAAGAAGTAAGATTAACAGTGTCCTGATGAAAAGAAAGATAGAGAACACACATAGAGACATAGAGAGCACATATAACATTCAGAGAAGGGTGACAGTAATTTCATGAGAGCACTGGAAAAAATACACTGAAAAAAAATCAGTAGACTGTTCAACCTACTCTATCAATTTCTCATCAGCATTGACCTCAATAAATTCTTGCAACTCCACGTGACTGTTTCTTTTGTGAAGTACAGTCATCATCTCCTGACCCTTTCTTTAATGTACTTACTTTTGAAGTAGATGAAAAAGTATAAAAATGTGCTTTCAAAAAGGCAAAATAAACACATTGCCAAACTGAGCACTGGAGACTTGATTGCTTCCTAGCTTAGTGCAAGGAAAGAATGTAATTTACCAGGAAGTCAATAACTTCAGAGATGAACTCCCAGAGAAAACTTTAAAAAAAAAAAAAAAAAGCATATGCAAATAAACATCTTTATATTGGCATAGCATTCCACTTCAGTTCAGATAAACATCTGACTGCAAGCAAAATAGCCTTATCCATAGCTTGCTGCTTTGAAAATCAAGCTCCAAATCACTCAAGAACATTTCCTTTCCCTCTTTCTCTCATAAGACTTCCAATTCTTTGAGCTGGGCAAAAAATATTGCCAGAGAGGGCTCCCACAAACATTTTCTTTTTTTCTACTTTCCCATCGCAGCTGAAATCACAAGATGTGGATATTGTAAAAAAAATACAAGTAAAAATCATTAACTTAAAAAACTAAACCCCATTTTGTCCAACCAGCAATTGGATTGGAATTTGGTTTATGTTCTGTAAGCCAAATGTTATGCAACTTCATCTGTTCCTATTTACCCAAAGTTCTAGAAGACTTTCCATGATTAAATAGGCTACTTTGGCAAGATCAAACAAAATGAGTGAATAACTAATACACATGCACAAGCCTGGTACTGCCAGGTAACTGTGACTTGCTTTTTTGTCCTCATAATAATACTGACTTTTCGGTGAATTCATTTGTGTCTCACAGCATCAGTATTTGGCTTACTAGCACCACAGTGGAGAGAGAGAATCTCAAAAGCACTACAGAAACATAAAACTAAGGCATTTTGGTTATATTACCACATAGTCCAGTGGAAAACATCTCTGCAATTAGCAGACAGACATATGACACTTACAGATGTGTCACCTGCAGACTTTTCTGTGCAGCTCACTTCCAATAATTCAGTTATGGCTATATTATGCAAGATAAAACTCACACTTTCAGACAGGGCATGCCAGCTCTGTGGGTTTTGGCCACCACTGGTGCAACACACAGAATAGATGGGCCCAGAAGAAGCATTTACTGGAACTTCAGAGGCATAAAGATGGTTGGAAGGCAGCTGTCAGATTTTGCATGTGCGTGGGATGTCAGGAAAAACTGGGTTGGTGTCAGTCAAATTATCTTGTCCATCAGTCTTTTAGGAAATACACTGAGAAGCCTAAAACAAGATGTTGAAAGAGATGGTGTTATTTCCTCTGTGAAATGAGGGGATGTTTTATGTAGCAAATCTGACAATGAATTTCCAACATGAAAGAATCCGCTCACTACATCTACTACCTTACTTGATCCAAGGTTTTAGAATAACCTGAGAGTGTCAATCAGGAAGAAAACAATATAAAAAGACCTGATAAAAACTCAGAACTTGTATCAGGCAAAGTCAAATGAAAGCAACCAGAAGGATCAACACATCAAGTTAGCATTTTTTGTTGTTCTTCACCTGCTGCAGCTCTTCCTCTAAACTGGTGGCTCTAATTTGACAAGTTAAAAAAAAAATTAAAAATAAAATTACCATTGACTCTTGGCTCATTTGCAGAAACCTATCAGTCCAGCTGTGTTCACTAATTCTTCACATATAGAAACCAATTAAGTAAAATAGCATCAGAAGGGTAACTTCCTTCTCTTGGACACAGTAGGAAGGAGGTAGGGATGGGTATTTACTCCTTTCAGCAGCAAGCATCTCACTTGTCAACCTAACTCCTACTTCTCTCCATTGAACATGCTCCTAAAAAAGCCATCCAGCCAAGGTATCTACATTTAAAAGGTGTATCATTCCTCTGCAGTAAGCTCATCCTTGAAATAAATACCATCTGCCTTCAGTTTCATTAGTAGTAACATTTAAATGTTTTCCTCCTAGTGTCCGCTGGCATCGTACTTGCAGTGCAGGCACAAATGATGCTTACAGCCAATGAGAGATCCTAAATATGGAAAATAGAGTGACTGATAGTTTTGACAGATAAAAATGGAGAACTTCCACACAAGATATTGTTGAAGCTGCTGGAGATATTGATATAACTTGTGACACTTAGAATAATGACAGCAGTGTAATGTCAGTCTCAATAAGAAGCTAAAAAGTCTAAAGAAATAAGAGCATGAATTTCAAGACATCCTGCTATTGTTTAAATGCCCTGTTTTGCCAGCATGTCAGATGACAAAATAAAAGGTTGACCACAGCAAACATATTTCCCAGTAGTTCTACCGAGCTCCATAGCCACCAAGAGCAATCTCTCCATTTCCCACTTGAAAAAGGAAGTGATAACCAACATTTGGGCCACTCCTCATTTCACCAGAGGTTTCCAGGAGTTTTACTACTATTTCCTGCCACCACCTAATTAGATCCTGTGCTTAAAAAGCTAGTTTCATCCATATCGGTATAAAAAGAACATTTTAGCAAAGCTTTGTTGTTTTGCATTTGCTCTTGGGTTGGAGAAAGAAGGAAACTTTATTTGTCATCATGTAATGATCTTACTGTTCAAAAAATATTTTCATCTGAGGACACAAAGGCACTTGGGGAACTTAGTGAAATGAGACAACTTCTCAATTCTTGTAGTGGCACATCTGTACTTCATCCACCAGCACAAGAGAAACAGTAATAAACACTGAGCAACGAATGCTCATTTGTGTTCAGATCAACAAATAAAAAATAGCAGTTGTTTTTAATGACTACAGATCCCTGGATGACTTTTCAGTTTATTTACAATCTCTCATGACTGCATTTTCCTTGTATGTGTCATGTCCCAAACTTTGAGCAAGACATGAAAAAACACCCAAACATGCCCTTATTGCTGGGTCTAGTATCCACCTATTCACATCAAACCTCACATGCAATTGCCAGAGCAACTTCCAGAGCAAGGTGCTATTCAGCCCACATGGGGGTTGCTGGACTTGAGGTAGGGCAGGAGCTCTCGTGAATCACTGCTGGCAGCAAGCATGAACGTGTTAGAACCTTACTGGTGAGTTTAAACACCTAGGATTCAGATATATTGTGATAGGATACTGGGAGGCTCTCTGACCACAATTTCCTTGTAAAGAATACAGCTGAGGATAACATAATTTTTTTGTCAAATAAAATAATTCTACCACTTTTACAAAACACTTAAACTTTGATTCTTCAAACCAAAGATTAAACTCTCTTTCAAGCTTTCATTTACATTTGTTGTCTTTAGGAAAGTAAAGCAAATGGCAATAAAAAGCACTTACTCATTCACTGAATCAGCCAAGAGGCCTCAGTCAAGCTGACTAAAGCCTTAACTAAGTTAACAGAGAATTGTGGCATTTGGATCAGGGGCTTATACATCTGTTCTTGTTCTTGAATGGTATGTTTAATTTACAACTTTCCTGTAATCTGCAGAATTATCTTAAATTGCCCATTAGAAAGGTTAATGTTTAAAATTTAAAATAACTATTAAATTCAAAAATCCACAAAAAATCCTTCATCTTTCATTGGATAATAATTTTAATAAGCAATTAAATCACCATAATGCCACCAGTTATTCCATAAGACTACTTTTGTATTATTCAGCCTACACTCATCTTTCAGTCCTTTTGTGCTGGTTAACTGTAATACAGTCTATCATTCCCCTCATCTACTATTTTTTTTTTTTTTTGACATCTATCTTAACTTTCAAAATAGAGCATTACAAGAAAGAACTATTTAGTCTACTAACACAAGCACAACCTTTTTTCCTTTGAAAATTGCACCATTTATATCTACTGTACCTTGCAGGAAACCTGAAGTATAAAGTTTGGGAAAGCAGGTTTCCCAAGGTCACAAGATACCATTGGTTAACAAAAAATAACATAAATGCCTATGAGTACATTAACAAGTGTGCCCACTTGTTTATATAACTTGTTTAAGGTTATATACAAAGAGAAACACAACCATGCTCTTTCACTTTACCACAACCTTACAGTTTAGCTTTAAATCATTTCTGAGGGAAGCCTTCCTGCAGACTTTTCGCTTAAGTAGTTGTAACTACAACTGCAAAACACTGTTGACTGGTGGACTCCAGAGACTTGTTCATTACCTGTCATTAAATGTTTTAAAGTTTGCATAATTGATCTAGCCAATAAGTCATCATTGATTTATAGGGGTCTGTGCTGAAGAGTTGCTCGTTAAAAATTCATAACACTGGTATGTGTCTTTACAATCCATTAGCTGTTTACGTACCCACAGTCCTAAGATTGATTGACCTTGGACTGAGATTCTCATGGACTCTGCTTTTTTTTTAAAAAAAAAAACACAACACAAAAACCACACCAACTTTTTTCCATATTTCTTTACACAAGTCCACAGTACAGAAAAGCAATACTTCAGCCTTCTCCCTTGACAGCTATACTTTGATTTTTTTTTCCTCTCCATCAAAACTGAAACTTTACTTGAAATGATGAATAAATAAAGCATACTCCATAAACAGCTTTCCACTATTATTTAAGCTTGCGAGCTGTGCTCTGTTAGTCTCCTTTCCCCACCATCAGATTCAAGTGTGTAAATGTTCTAAAAGGCTTTGAATGTTTTATGATGATTTCAGGGAATGATGGAGTAATAGCTGAAGAGCGAAGCTATTAGTTTTAATATTTATATTGAGTGCTCTGAAACATTAATGTGACAGGATGTAAGATCAGAGCAGCGGGACATATTTACTTCACAACCATTGCCACGTGGCAAAAATATTTATTTTCTGAAGCTCTGAGGCCAAGTTTTTTTCACAAGAATTTAAAGTTCAGATTGACATATATATTAGCTTTTTCTGAACTTTGTATTTATTTTTAGCAACTGTTCTGGATACAACTTACTTCATCTAGGTAGGACCCAAGCGTAATGATGTCGGCAGTGCATCATGATCTCTTTACAGAAGTTTTCCAAAGCTGCTATTAGTTTACCAATTCATCTCTTCCTGTCTGCTTCCTAAAGAGCACCTTAGAGAAAAGAAAAAGTCATTTGTTAATAAAGAAACGGGATGGGTTCAAGAGCAGAATCATCATTAAAAGGTTGTTTCGTATTGTCTTCCAATATTTCATGCATGAAGTAAACCAACCCTGTAAATGTCCTAAGTCATTGTGCTTGGTTCTTCTGTTCAAACTAGCAAACATATTAAGGTAAGTGATCTTAATTACCAAGGGTCAAAGAGTGCTCACCCCACTTGTGTGGTTCTCATGGTCTTCAGTGAACAAGTAAAGGAAGCAAGATGAGATCCCTAGGGAGAAATCTTCCTATCAGATTTGCAGAGTGGATCTGATATAAGTGGAACAAATGATGACTTATTGCTGCTACATTATGAAAATGTGATTTCTCCAGATGCTTCCATGCTCTGTGTAAGGACTGCATAGGCTGACACCACTGTCAGGAAGCAGTTCACAGATCTCCAGCAGGCAAAACAGTTGGGTCTATTGGGTACATTTTAGCCATATGTAACAAATGTTATATTGAACTACCTCACGCAGGCTTACAAGAACAATAGTGCTGGGCAGAAAATGGAGCATACTCCTCAGTGCAACATAAATAGGTAGCCTTAGCTGAAAAAGTGAGGTTACCAGTATACTGTTATGTGGTTCGCCGGAGTCCCCTTTATACACCCTTCTATGCAGTCGTGGTGTGCAGGAGGCTTACATGGACTGGAGGGCTGAGGGGCAAGTCATAGAAACACTCAATTGCGAAGTTGACTAGAATGGTTTGTCACGTGCTTTCCCAACCTTACCTTTCCAGTAAGACAAAGCAAGCTATCCAAAGGTCTTAGTTATCTCTCAAACAAGTCATTAGCCTAAATAACTCCTAACCTAGGTCCCTTGGTGACCTCCTTTCCCAGCTACCTTCCAAACCATCCCCTCAACAGAAGCAGCCAATAGAAATGTTCATCAGAGCATCCTTTAGTCAGTTCCAACAGGGCAGAATGTGCAGCATTTTCTTCTGTAAGTATATTTCACTGACTTTCATGTCTAATGAAATGTCATTTTACCCTCCACCATTATTTTGAATATTCCACTAATTGATTCAATCCCTTATGTTTTACAGACATCTGTAGTTATGAGTCATCATTCTCTGTCTTTCCCACATCTGTATCTGTTCTTAATTTATGTTGTTTAGGAGGCATTTCTAAATACAATTCTTCTCATTATTAGCTGAATCATACAGTGCACAAATTAATAGACTAGAATTTTTAAGCGTACTTAAGGGGAAAAACAAACATGCTACCTGCGCCTGTGTGTACAGCTACTCTACAGTTTCTTGGCCCTTCCTGTATCCATCAGGGAAAATAATTTCAAGTGTTTGCTTCCACTTCTCTGCACAGAAACAGTCTTTCAAGAGTGTTAGGGGAGACTTTCTATAAGGAAAAAAATTAGAAATGAGCATAGCAAGCATAGGGAGAATGATTTATATCACTGAATATATGGGAGACATTCTGACCCATCTGCTACAGCTTTTTTGTAAGGTGGAAGGAAAATGATGAAGCCAACGTGTTTGCCACTTATCAAGACCTCCCCCATTTCAGAACTCCATTAAAACACAGATAGCACCACCACAGCATACAATATGGTAAAGAAAAGAGCAGGACCTGCTATTTTAGTGTTGAGACCAAAGCAGAGGCCAAGAGGACAGGCTGTGATGAAATTGGCACCCTGTCTTCTGCTTGGGATGTTCCTTGGGACCAGATTATGGCACTGCACAGTCCGTAGCGACAGCACTCAAAGACTCAGTCTTCTCCTCCCAAAAGCAGACGTTTCCAGCAGAAAAGGATCTGACTTACAGTCTCCTTTGGCAGGGGGTTTCCACACAAGCGTCAGTATAACAAATGATACCGGTTTCTCAGTGGGATGTTCACTAGCAACTACTGACTCAAAAATGCCAATTTTAATTTACAAACTTTACATTCGGCAACATTTCACACTTGGAACATGGTGAAAAGTGCTCATCACCATATGAAGTCTCTGCCTGGGGTGTTGAGGGAAATAAGTGCAATTTTAGCTAAAATGGGTCAAATTCACCCCTGCTATTACTCCACTGGTATTATTTGAGTTACACCAGTGATTAAATTTTATCCAGTGTGGTTAATGTGGACATCATTAAAAATTCTGCTTAAAAGAGCTTGCTTATTTGCTTTCTTACATACAGATGGAGCATTACATAGCCCAAATCAGAAGTAATCTTTTGTTATTTACTACACAGCTAGCTAGCAGTGATGTGCAAAACAGAGTACTGGCATGTCCCTAATTATCAGGAATGTGACTTGGTATAGTCTGTATGATATACAAATTGTGACAAGTTTGCTTTCAGAGCGTAAACTTTTAAAAACCACCATAAAGACCCCCATAAAAATACAACTTTGACTAGAAAAAGATGTAAGCTGCATAATGGCTACATGGGTATTTTTCCTTAGAGATCAGGAGAAATATGACAAGTATGACTGCTATTATAGTTATATAGCATATTCCATTTAGCAGCGATATAGCAGAACTGTGAAAGCATATCCTAAGGTATTTTCACTTCATGCATTTGACATTGATATTAGTTATTGCATTTAAGATACATTGGGCTGTTTATTGCTGACTGTTTCCCCTCACTGAGAATGTTAACCACAGCAGAGGAATATTTGATGTTACAAATTATTTAGCTTGCTACTCTTCATTTTCCTTTTAGTATGCAATTATTTGTTTGGTTTCACTGAGCAAATGAAATTTCAAGGGCATTTCAAGGAAAATAAATAAAGTACAACCCAAAAGGGGTTTTTTTTGTTTGTATTCAGGAACAGCACTGAATCATGCATATGTATGAATCAACAAAATCAGGTTAGCTAAGAAATTGGAAATTGCACTCCACACTAGAGCATTTTTCTTGCTCTAGAGATCTTTGCTATGGATTTGAAGGACTAATAAAAAATCAGCAGCATGACTGGAACAGATGTTTTTTATGGACTCTGCTTGTTAATAGTCTTTTTAGCTTCTCCTAAGGACTTAAACCAAGTTCCTCACTTGTTCTGAATATCTGAGATGATGTTAACATTGTCCAAAATGTACACTAACAAGCAGCAGTGAAAAACTAAGGTCTTACACATGGTTATGAATAAAAATTCAAAACATTGCTGTGAATGAGATGAAACCCCAAAGTGGGCAATGTTACAAGACAAAACCCTGAAACGTATTGACTGTATCAAACGCATATACTGTCATTCTCTTGAAGGGAAGATAGGCTGGTAAAATACTTTCGTGCACTGTACTGCATGCATTGTAAAAACAAGGGCTCATTACAACCGACGAAATTCCCTTTATATTTAAATCATGGTTCACTTCTTTATACAATGAGAACTGAAACAAAATGAACCAGATCCTCAACTGGTGTAAAGTAGCCAGCCTTTATTGGCTCCAGTGGCATCGTGTCAATTTATATTTGCCATACGGGCTTTATGTTCTCATTCTAGTTTGTGAAATTCTACAGGTAGAAAAGAGAAATGAGAATAATTGGGAAAAATAGAAATCAGAGTCTGTGTCACAGATGTTTCACTGGTCAAGTAATACTTTGTTTACTCTGTTGCTGTTTTATTCAGTCATTTTTCTGCAATTTCCTATGTTACTCCACAAATTCATATCTGCCAGATACTATATGAGTTGTTCATTATGCCAGGCTCTGAGAGGGAAGGAATCACCCTAGGACTCGTCATTTTATCACATCTTTTAGCTAAGACTCCATAACAATGGTGCTAAACAATAATGCCCAGACATAGGGCTGGTCCCTCCAAATCCCACTCATTGGCTTAAGAAACTGCAGAGGTATGAGTTACTTCTCAGGCTTATAGAAGGAGGGGAAAGGGAATCACCATACGACCTAGGGAGCACCTGGGTTAAATGGTACTTGAAAAATTTTGCAATTCCAGCTTGCTGCTTGCCTCTTTTTTTTTTTTTTTTTTAATACAGAGGCACCAAACCATTACTGGCACTGAACACTGAGTATCCTAATGTCATTGCTCTGTCAGGTAAAATGATACAACTTCATTCACTTCACCCAAGTGATGCTCAAGCTCAAATATATGGGATTTCTTTCAGTAAGGATGGATTGCCTTTTCTCTACATGTAAAGAATTCTGAGAAACCTCAGGGAGAGACAAAAATAGCTTTTTCCTTGACAAGTGACTTAAACTCAGGTGTAAAATAAGGACAACTATGTGCACCCTCTTCCTAAGTTTGATTGTGAAGGTTGTTCATATTCTTCTCTTGGAAGTGTTCCTGACGCTCCTGGGGGTACTCCCACAAGAAGGATTGGGGATTGGCCTGGTTCTTTTCTCACTGCATTATCCTAAAACCTGTGGCAGACCAGTGCCCCTGGGGGCCTCTAATGAGGTTTGTCTTTTAACCCGTTTATATTAGAAGCTGGTGCCTGGAAATTGCTATTATGTATATCTATCTTCAGATGTCTTTGCTTGTGGTCTCTGTCATTTATATATTTAGAATATCCAGCTTCAGTTTGTGAGAGCTTTGCTTTGTAAATAGCTTGAATTTGGAATATTTGATGAAACACTTCCCACAAATGGCTGCATAAAATTCTGAAAAATACCAATTACTGCCAAAATGTTCCAATCCAATTCCGTAAACCCAAAGTAACCTCATGGACTATACTGAAATTTTCCCATATTTATGCAATCTGACACAAGAATTTGAGTCCACTCATCCCAGGCCATGGACTGTTTCCATACAGAAAGCATTGAAAAAGGAGAAATGCCCTCATTCAAATTCTACATGTTAATTGTCTACTTGCAGGCTCTTTGGTACAAATTTTAAGCACAATAACCTGCTGCTGCTATTATCTCCTGACTGGTAACTGCTTAAGTCAGCAACTTGAATGCTCTAGTACATAACTCTCTTAAAACAAAACAACCCCAAAAAACCAGACAAGACAAAAAGCAATGGAAAAACAGGTATGACAAATGCACATACATTTCCTGAGTCCCTCCACAAATTCAGATTCCTCAGGCCAGTGAAAACATTTGCGATAAACAGTCAGAACTGAATTTTTCACAAGTACCACACAGAATAGTCAAACATTCACTGAATGGAACCATCTACCACAAAAATGCAGAAGGTTTTCTGGAAGCGGTCCTGTAACTTATCCTGCAACCTAACCTCTGTGCTCTCTTTGGACTCGCAGCTCTTGGGATTTGGGGAATAAGCGAGCATCCAAGAAGTTCTGATTGTTTGTTAAAAGGAGACTATCCTACAGAACAGAATCCCTCTTTGGATTCACATTTTAGTAGCATATAACTGAATAAAAATATAAAAGCTTTTCTAGTTAGTAGGTCGTAACATGATTTTCTTATCAGCATCTTTTGTACTCCAACACTACCTTTATCCGGCTTCACTTTTCTCACATCACAGCTGCAAACAACAATCTTGGGCTTATTTCTGCTCTACCCTGGTTTTCTTCCTGACACTATAATAAATTTAGACAGTTGTTGCAGCTCCTTTCCCTGTTAATGTGGAACTTGGTAAAATAGCCTTGACCTGAGCTGGAATAACCCCTTGATTAGATTTTATACCAGACAAAACTGATATTTTGTCTCATTTAAATAATGACAAAAATCTGTTTCCTTATAGCTGACCAGGAGAGACCCCACTACATATTCTTCTTTTATAATATTGAAAGTGTTAGTGAGACCTGCTGATTATCTGATAAGAACACAATTAATTTGTGCCCAGACTCATTAATCTTTCTTAATACATGTCAGCCCATTACATTTGATCCATGACCTCTGTCCCCAGTCTTGCATGAAAATCTCTCAGGATCAGAATCACATCATGATTTGGCATGGAGCCACCAGCTCCGGCAGTTGACTGCAAAATGCTTCAAAGCCATCAGCAATGGCAGCTGCTGTATTTATGTGCACATGCCCGAATGGTAGGTTCACAGCTCCTCTAAGGCAGACTGGAAGATGTTGGCCATTCGAAAGCCTGAATCCCATTAGAAATACAGCTGTGTCCCTATTTAGATCAAATGATTACTCATCTTTACTCTCACTTCTGTTCCCACAGACACAAGTGTCATTTGGGTTGCCAAGACAGTCTATGCAAATCCTTTCCCCATGGCTTTTGTAAATAATATTTAACATTAATAAATGTGCAGCAGAGCTTTGAAACCAATCGCCCTTTCACATATGCATATTCATGGATGAAGGAATCTAGTTAAAAATCACTCATTGCAGTATACCTGGGTCCTTCCTCCTTTAACAATTATTTCCAGACAGAGAGGTGCCATTTTTCATACAAGTTCAGGCATTTAGATTGATGAAATTACCTGGCTTGATTGTGGACATGAACACAGGTCTTTCAGTGCTTTTTGGCAGCCATCAAGTTACTTTCCCATCCATAACTAGCAAGGAAAGTCCAAAGGCTCACATTATTAGTATGCCTAGAAAATAATATGCGCATAAGAACAAGCAGCAAATCTGTGATGGCACACCCACGACCTCCTCATCCTCATATATGCAATATTTTTTAATTGACACAAGCATTTCTAAGCTGAACTCTTTACGAATTTGCAGTCCAGACTCTTCCTTGTCATCAGTCAGTGTTTCCTGTTAGGACAGAGGTAAGTGCTGAATCCAAGAATGACGGAAGTTGAATGATCACAAAAACAACTCTATGCATTTTTTTAAAATGCCATTTTTGATTCCAAATGTCAAAGTTTTCATTAATGTGAATTTAATTAAAGCATTCTTTCCCCAGATATGTCTAACTCAATTTTTTTACCAATACAGTTTGTGAAAAATATGTAATCATTCACTATATGACAGTAGTCTAAACTGCATCACTCAAAAGGAATAGCATACCTTTTCCTGGTGGGCTGATGATGTTTCATTTGGTGCTTAACACATGAGAGACACAGTGCTGCTACAGCAATAACATATGCAGCCAGTGGCTTTAGTGGGGGTTCTTCTGAGGGGTTTTCTGTGAATCTCAGCTCTGTGCATAGCTTTTTACCTTCTCTTATCTTTCTTCAACCCATGGAAACAGATAGAAAACCTTGCAATATAACTGCCAAAGACAAATCACAGACATAAAATATGTGGTATTTCAAATACAAATAACATTTTCTAAAGTTTCTAAAGAGCAACTTATGTATTGATTTATCTGCATCCACAGTATTTCCTGATCATGTCCTAGCAAGCAAATGCTTGTTTTATTCTTATTAAAATGTCAAACAGGATCTTAATCTTATCAAAGTGATTATACTGCAGCTTTGAATTACTTTGCAAAAAACCTAGTCATTCATTAATCATTCACTCATGCAATGAAGAAGGAGGTGAGATTGTCAGATACTTACCATGTCTGATGGGCTAATTGTGAAGGGACACAGCTCAGCTGCTTGCCAGCTGCCCAGAATGGTAACTCTCAGGGGGAAGGAAGGGAAGGGAAGTTCTCATCTCAGCTTTCCCCCAACAGCAGCCTTCTCACATCTTCCCAAGCCAGGCAATCTCTGAAGATGCAGACTAAGCTGATACTTTCCCACCTCTCTAGCACGAGGATGAACAGAATTATGTCTCTACTTCCCTCTCTGTCCACAGACATCAGATTGTGGTCCATCATCTTTAGATACTTGTTTCTTAAGGAAAGAAAAAATCATGAGGGAATACATGTGGTTACCTTTCCAAGCTTCACTGCAGGCACTGTGGAAAGATTGCCCACTTCTCTGCTGGGAGCTTTCTCCAGCTTTAAACAGATCCCCATCATAGAGACTGCTGGGCTAGAATCATGAGGAAATCTGGTTTTTAAAAGAGCAGAACTCACGCAGGGATTGTCACAAATGCCACAGAATAAGCAAATTTGGACTCAACTGTCAACCTTATTGCCAGATTGTCAGAAGATCTGAATCAGGAGAATAATTTAAATGTCAAATCAAGACACTGCAAAAGCAAATTCCTGTGATTTACCGTGTTGCTCAGAGATAACATGACCTAAGGGTAAAGAGAAGAGCCAGCTACAAAAAAAAAAATGTCTGTTTTTCAGGGGGTTGTAGAACTTTTTGTTGTAAATTCCCCAAAGAAACTGGAATGCGTAGGTTTTTTTTCTCAGGCAAAAGCACAACGGTACTAATACAGAGAGTTCTCCAAAGGGCCTTTGGATCTTGTCCAGATATATTTGCCTTGACAGATATTTGCTATTGTGAGAATTAATAAACTAACTTTTGGGAAGTGCTCTGAAATCTTTGGGAAGGAGAAGGTCGAAATGCCAATTATCGTTATTTTTAAATTAAATTTTTTACATGGAACTAGATACGTATTATAATGCTGCTGGTATTATTGTGGACTATTGCAGTATTTTTGATAAAGCTTACACTGGAAACGTAGAGACTAAAAGACAAACATATGTTTACAATGATAAACCTTTCTAAATGGCTGTGATTGTGCTGATATTTACAACTTCAGCGAGGATTTTGCCTGTATAAGGACTTCAGAATAATGCCCATATTGAGAAAACCATATGAACTGAACTGGAAAGAAAAAAAAAAATCCAGGTTAGGAGCTGTCATTCTGAAACTCATTTTCCCCACCATGAAGATGAACTCTTATTACCTGTGAATATGGAATTCAAATACTATTTTCAAGTTTTAAATGTAGGTAACACTTTACATTATGTGTCAGTGTGGTACCAATTACAGCATAACTCTGATATTGTAAATCTATTGAGAGAGAGGACCGAGACAAGAAGTTTTGTAGTAGCCCAAACTTCAAGTAAAGTTCAGGAAGATTTCAATTTGCTCTTCTTATACAAGCCCATATTTAGTATCCTGGGAATCTTAGTGCCTTGGAAATAAGCAAATTATGTTTTTAATGTACCAAACACCTTGAACTTCTTTTTTTCTTCCTCATCCACTTTATGCGTGAAAATGACCCACTTTCACACCTTAGTAGCTATTGCATAATTTTCTTTAACCCTAATGAGGAAAATCCACATCCCCTGTTACAGTGTTCTGCAAAGAGCACAGTCTGGGCAAAGGGAAGTTGAATGTTGTCCTGGTTCCACAACCGAACTGTCTTCTGTTGCTGTGTTTGAAGCCAGCTCTTTCTCTGGCTGACCTATAGTGCTGTAGCTACAGTGACAGCTCTTCAGCTAGCCTGCTTTTGACTAGGACAGTATCTAGCCATCAGAAAGAGGAAAAAATAGATATGACGGTATCAGGGATGCTACTTTAACGAAAAGAGAGCAAGGCTGTGCCTTAATCCCTGAGAGAAAATCTTACAGGATTTAATATAAAAGCACAACATTCCTGTAGGTATCTAATTAGTCTTTAGTGGTAAGATACATTGCTAATTTAGAAGTTGATGGCAATAAGAGCCATACTTTTCATGAAAACAGGTATATTTTTATAGCCTTCAGAGTAGCAATTAGGACATAAAGCCATTTCCAATGCTCATTGAGGGCAATGGAGAGATTCTGACATTGGTCCATTGAGGGGCTGCTCCTTCCCGCTTACTGAAAGCCCAGGTACAGACCCCAGACCTTGCCTGTAGAGCAACAGGGTGCCATGTCTGAGCTGTGAAAATGTAACAGACGAATAGGTCTAAGCTATTGAACCGTACAAGCTATGCCGTTCTTGAAGAAAGGAAATGAACCATCTACGTTTAAAGAATAAAATTAAGTCAATTTTCCTATGGAATATTTCAGCTAGATATGCAGCCTTGGAGTCTGTTTGCTGGACTGTGCTTTTAAACAGAATACTAAACCCCAGTGTACAGGAAATATTATCTATGCAAGTAATTCAGTATTAGTTAATTAGGTGTGCTAGACTATTTTCCTTTCAGTGAATGGAGGCTGTATACGGGTATCTGCCATTAACACTAAATGGGGCTTACACATGTAAAATCCCTCTGGCATTGAGGGGGAAAAAAAGCCTTTCAGTTTCATAAATAATGGATCTGTAGCAAAATTAGCATTTCATGAAAAATTTGAAAAAATAGAATGAAAATATAATACAATTTCTATTTTATGTGTCCCAGTTTGCCAGTGCATTGTGTGATCCAACACACAGGTCATCTCCTGTACATCTAGTACATAATTACATCAAAAATTCTCTCAGTTATCTGCAGACTCAACTACTCACCTATGACCAATGTCCTCTGTGGCGTTATGATAGTAAAAGTGCCCTTCTTCTACCAGAGCACTGTGGCACTGGGTTAATTCTCTGGTGTAGGAATATTTCTGTGATATTTTTTATTGAATTGTAATAAATGCCATGACTTTTCTACTGTGAAATGCTTCTTTTTCTGTGTATGTTATGTGACATGCTTACACACAAATAAATAATGGTTTCTCTGCAGGTACAAATATAAGCAACACTTGCCTGTTCTATTCCAATAAATATTCATATGGAAAAAGCTATAAGCCTAGGTTATTAAGCATGCATACTGCAGGCTGTACAGTACACTAAGTAAATATACACCTGTTCATGACATCAAACATTTTTACGTCCTAGTCAGCTCATTTCATTCCCAATGCTTTCCAGAGTGACCAGGATATGCAGCGATCTCCACCCATTTTAGCTGTACTCCACGCTAAACCTGGCTGCATTTGAATCATCCAGAGTTCTGCCATCAACCTTGGTAGAACAAGGATTGCAGCCTTGTTTCTTTTGTAGCAAGATCTGAAGATCTCACCTAAGCCAAGACTTCTCTATGAATTTGCCCATTATGATTAGGAACAGAGCAAGGAATAGCCCTGCTAACTCCCATGAAAATCTCCAGCCAAGGCTTGTGCATGGTGGTGTGATAAAAAGGGCAAGAAATCATTCACATGTGAAGAGGAGTGGGAAAATTATTTTAGCAGGCCCACCCACAAATGGTAAGACATTGCCTTTCCCTTCTTTTCAGGATTCTGTATCTCAATCCCATGGCTTTAAAATGTGAAGCAAAACCTATTAACATGGGCTTTGTGCTTCCAATGGAATAGAAGTTGTAATGCCAGCGGGAAATCAAATTCTGAGAGTCATGTTTTTGGGTTGTTCCATATTCTGATCCTAAAATTTGCAATAATTTTTCTTTTTCTTCTTCCTCGGTGAGTAAATACACATTTAGAGCAGCTAGATGCAGATTAATTTTGCGGCTAGGCAGACATACAAATCAGTATTTTTGGTCAGGAAGAAAACAAACAAAAACTTATTAATTTATAAGCATAAACTCATCAAACACACAGAGACAGAAGGAAGAAGTTACAAATACATTAACCCATGCTTATTCCGTAACTCCTACCATTAGGAAATTGGCTCAATTGTTCTTTTGCAGGACATATTTAAAGATACTTTTTTTTTTTTAATTCTACCTTTTGTATTGTAATTTTTTGATGTTTTTGGTGTTTTGATACTATAAACGTCAATATCAAACAGGGGTCAAGATTATATTTTTTGATTCTTGATGTCATTTTTTGGCTTATCTTTAAAATGAAAAAAATTATTTCTGTTTTCCCAAACAGATCCCATGGATTAAACAAGCTTGGAAGTCAAAGGGGAAAAATAACATCCTCCCTTAGGTTGAGCAATATGGTTCGTATTTCCTACTTCCAGCTTTCTGCCTATGGAGCATCTGTCAAGGCTGAGTCAGCACCTTCCCAGGCAAAACTCGTAAATGTGTTAGAAGACATTTCATTTTGTCATCTACCTAGGCACATTGGATTAGTATGCAAATAAGACAGCACAAGAACAGACCACAGCAGCAGTGCTAATTCTCTAAGTGATCTTTCAGTGTAATTAGAATTTGTTTCATCACACTAATTTGACATGGCAAATTAGTGAAGCTAAGATAAGGGGGTTTAGTAGAGCCAGGGCACTGGTATGTACACAGAAACTTGCCAGTAAGTCCATTTGCACATGGGAGTTGTGTAACATTACAGAGGAGTGACAATTAGTAAAGCTCTAGAAAATAACAGTTTGCTTTATTTTTAATCTGATAACTTGATAGTAGCAGAAGAAAATATAACCTATCTTATAATAGTGGTTTAGAGATCTTAGCCTCTCCGCTGTTGAGAAATCTTTCAAGACTTAGGATAAGATACATTGTACTACAATTATACAAGTTTAGTCTAGTCTGGCCCAGCGGTACACAGCAACATGCTGTGCTATCACATGGGAATTCAAGGGGGGGGCCAACGTCATGATTTCTGTTTCACAGAAGGAGCTAGCTGAAAGACATTCCATGGTGACAGCAAAACTGAGGACAGTGGTTGGCTTCTTTTCTGCACCCTCCTGCTCCAGATCATGCAAGCTCAGGAGGGATCCTGAACCCAAAATGAAAACTGGTCCCTATCGCTGCAAAGTAGTCCTGAAACTCAGAAGATTTTTAAGGATGGCTGGAGCAGGCAGAAGTCTGGCAGAGGTCTGAGGGAAGGCCTGGTTAAGAAAGAGGACTTGTCCAGCTTACAGGGAAATAAAAGCTTTAGCTTCCTGATTAAAAAGAAGATTCAAGACAGTTCTTAGTTTTCATAGATCATTTATTCCTAATGTTAGGGTAAATAAGTTACCCGACCTTTGATGCAGCACACTGTTCATTTGGACCTGCTGAGATCATCAGCCAATTGAGAGCGTCTGGCTAGAGATATGATGACACATCTCTCTTGGCTGAATCACAAACCCACACACCTTACCCCAGAGATGCAGCTTCCTTTTGCATTGCACACTCCCTAAGGGAAAAGGCCTGCATAAGCCAAAGAGGGGCTGCCCTGAAATGCTGTCTACAGAGCAGAGACAGAATTCTTACTCTGTGCGCCTTTGTGTTTTAACTGATTCAGAATCATTTATGGGATATAATAATGTCAGTTGTTTATAAAATTTGCATCACATAATGAGATGCTAATATGGGGTTTATTACTTGAAACTTTTAAGAATAAGGGAGTAGAGAAAGATATATCTAGATAGGCACATTTAATCTGATTATCTGTTCACTGATAGGATAATGACCTATTCTTTCAGTTATATACTTTGGATTGCTTCTATAATTTGACACAGTCCTGAAGATAATTTGTCTTCAGGAAATGTCAAAGAAGCCAGTCTATTCGACAGCTAAAAGGAAAAAATGGTACTCAAAACCAAAGCAAGTTCCTAGGCAGTGAGGAAATCCTCACTAAGGAGGCTGAACAGAATTCAGAAAGGAACAAGCAGAATAGCCAGAAATGTAAGGTGCCCTTCAAGCGAGAAGACATCTGTTGGTATCTTTGAATTTTGCACATCTCAAAGTGGTAACATCCAAAGCACCAAAACAGAATAGATGTTAGCCAACATCAACCAAGGCAACCCCAGATACCTGATACTCTGGATATTGACCTTTCCTTTCATTTTAAGATCAGGATGTGGTATCTTTGGGAGGAACATCTAACAAGAACACCAAACCCTTCCAAACCCAGAGCTTTTTTGGGCACAGTTAAAAGGTTGCCTGCAAGTACACTCCAGGAAGAAAGCAAAGGAATTTCCCCACAGAGAAAACTCATTTCTCCTCCTGGAATCACCTTTTGGAACTCTTCCCCTCCCCCCCCCCCCCTCATGATAATTGGGTCTCATGCCCCATAAATCTGAAAATCATAGGATGGTGAATTCCCTAGAACCTGCAGAGTAGAACTGCATGCCTGAGGTACAGCCAAGCAGAACAGCATTGAAAAGGAAAGGTGCTTTTGTATTCACTCATACTCAGACAACCCTTCTTGATTCTAAATGTGGGCTACCTATTATTTTATGAGGATTTTCAAGGCCTACCTTTAATCTTTTTTCAGCCTCTTTTCATTATAGAAATGACTTGCTAAGGAACAAGATTAGTATTTTGATTCATTATCCCCAGAGAAGCTTGGCCAAACAGGTATTCATACACAGAGGCAGACAGAATCTCTGTTATTTATGATAAAAATAAGCTGCTATCACCTGCTTCTGAAGGTAATCAGATATTGCTCATATTTCAAAGCTCAAAGAGTTAGTACTAATGTCTGTTCTGAAGATGGTTAAAAGAAATCTAATTACAATATAACTAGAAGTTGTGGAGAGATGATGGGAGAAAATATAATTCATCATAATATGTGCAATAAAAATGCCTTTTTTAAAGACAGAGGAAAAGGCCATACTGTAGGGAATATTTCATGGCTAGTGGGAGGGTTAAATAAACAAATGATAATAACACCAATCAGACCTCTTTGCTTAAAGCCTGCAGAGTCAATCTGCTTCTGACTGTGGAGCTACCAACCAGCAAAGGCAAACTAATTAGACACAGTCAAACACTTAGGCAATCACACCTTGTGAATGTAAGCGTCTTCCTGTCATTTGGCAAGTCTCTCAGCTGCCTCTGAGCGTGAGACAACAAATCCCCTGCAAACAAGTTCCTCACTCTCCCTGTTAGTGAGATCTAACAGAGCACAATGGCTGGAGGTGAAAGGTGGCAGTCTAGTCAGGTAATGACATCGTCTTGAACAGCCCACATTAAAATAGTGGCACTTGTTTAGACTAGCCTATTTGCACCTACCTGCAGAGGGCCTTTTTAATGTAATTATTAGCCTCTGCAGCCCTGCTTAGGATTTGAAAATATCATTCATTTTCATCTTGCTTCAACTACCGCTGCTATCTCCTATTCAATCCCAGTCACCTCATCTCCCCACAAGTAAGTGTAGAAACAGAAGCAGATGAGAAGAGTTGAATTAACAAGAAACAAGTTGGCAGGTGAGCTGTGTGACACAACAATAAAAAAAAAAAGCTAAAAGATTTGACAATAAATTCTAATCACTACCTGACTGTAGCAGAGCTGCAGGCATTGAAATAGCTTTCTGGGGAAAAGAGAAAAGACAGCAGGAGAATGGTCTAAATCCTCTCATGCAAAACCCAAGGGCAGGAACCAATCCTTATGAGCCTTAGAACAAATATGCAATTACTGTCTTTCAAAATTGTCTTATTTTCTCAGGATTTAACTATTCACTATTGACAAAATATGACAAGAAGTACAGTCATAAAGAGTGAGATAAGTAGCCACCACCCAGTTCTAGCCTGAGAGACCCAGGCACACTGTATCTGCAGAAAACAAAAGCCCATACAAAGGGATTGTGCAGCCACAGACCAAAGCTTCCATCCTGTTTCCTAATGAGAATCCATGTTGCACTGGAGAGGTGAAGTGAGTTATCTTACCTCCCTGTGTCCTCATTCACGAAAGGTCCAGCAGAAGCAATCTCGGGGTATCTCAGAGCATAAGCACCTCATTTGCCAGATGAGTGGGGTAGGATACATTTGAAGAATATTCCAGTGGCATGTGGCCGGTGATAGTCAAAAAAGGTGAGGAGAAGAGGGACTGGTCCAAGCAGAAAAGCTGTAACATCCATCTCCTCTTGCCAGGGAAGCAGAGACCTGTCCAGCATCAGTCCACTGTTCTGGGGAAGCTCTACAAAAACAAAAACTGGATGAAAGATACATGGAGGAAGAAAAAGAAGAATTTCTGCTTCCTTTGTAAAGAGAGTAAATTCAACCTATTTTAAGGTGGTGTCAACAAGTAATAAATGATTTAGTTCTTGTCTACTGCCTTGTCTCTAGCATCAGTCTCCTCACAGAAAGGACATCTTGTTTACAAGATCAGTGCTAATTCTTGATAAAGAGAAGGCTCTCAAACAGCCTGTACAGAAGGTTTGCTCAGTGTGATGTTTTGCCTTTTGGTACAGTTACTTTGGGTTCTCTTATTTTTCTTGCATAGATCTCACAAATTTTATCAGTGAGATATCCTTGTGCTGTCAAGGTATTCAGATTAATTTCTCCAGCATTTCACAGATGACTGTTGCAGTGCAGGTTACCATCTTAATTGGTGCCGCTGCCCAGCTACCCGTGCTGAAGGAGCACCAGAGAGTCATGGTACGTCCCAAGCATTGCTGATACCTAGTTTGTTTGTTTGTAGGTTTTTTCCCCTCCATCTGGCTATGATGGATGAGCGTCCTTTAACTACACTTGTTCTGTAAACTGATATTATGCATCTGACCTAAAATGACAGCTGGAATCAGAGCCACACTTAGAGACGATCATGCCCAACACAAAAATATAAAAGAGTTCTGGAGGGTGCCAGCCCTGGGTCAGTCTCAGCTTATTTGTCAATCTGCCAGTTCACTGCTCCTCAGTGCTCTCCTTCCCTGGCTAGCAGAAGGCACTGCTTTCAGGGGTAGTAAATGCAGCATGTTGAGAAACAAGCAGTTGGCAGGAATCCTTATGACAGGGGTGGCAAACGCAAGACAGGTAGCCAGATGGATCTGGTGCGGCCCAAGGCAAGCACTGAAGCAAAGGGGTGACTCAAAATCAAAGGGTCACTATATCCTGATGGGAATCTCTGATTATAGTGACACTGCATAGGCAAACAACATATACTGCAAGCTCTTATCCATGCTCTGGTGCTACTGCAGTGTCTTGGGCAAATCTTGTTTTGCATTGACGTTCTAAGTCATCTTATATTGCTGCTATTATTGCTACTCACGTCAGTTTGTCTCCGATCACTCCATCCTCCCTTTTCCACTTGGTCTCACTTTGAGACTTGGGGGGTTTATTTATGTTCACTGTTCCTCTGGGCTCTGTATTAATTTTCTCTTAAACATCTGTACCGCTTCCATCAGAAATTAGGACTTATACAAACCAAATTTATTGATTAGAAAAGAAGCATGTTTCACAGACAGAAGTACGATCTTTCATTAGACTAGCTGATCTAAGTGGGGAAAATGGGCAAACTCTCCAGCCATCATATCCTTAAGCTAGCTCTGATACCCTGAGAAACCACAGTTATTACTACTGCAATATGCCTATTAAAAAAGAACGTTGTAAATGAACTTGAGGAATTCACTTTAAATTTTCAAGACTAAGAGGCTGAAAATAATTAATTTGGTCTGGATAAATTATTCAGTGCTATTGCACCACTAATACTTGTTTATTTATACTTATTTATACCCACACATACACAAACACACCCACCCCAACACACTGTTACTTAGCTAAATATTTTAATTGTATCAAATATTAAATGATGAATACAGTATTATCTTGCATATAGTATGACATTATTTTTCAAGCAAAGGTGACAGGGTATTGAAGCATCAGTCTGTGTGTAAATCTCTGTAATGACACACCACACCATGAGAAGCAGCTACCTCACGATACTGACATAGCCTTTGCTCACACAAGCCTGTCAAAATTAGGAAGTCACTGATCCCTATACCTGTAACCATTTTCCTCTCAATGTTGCATCTCATTTTGCAGCACATTTCATACTTGCACCTAGACACTTCTCACCCCCAGGTTTAGCTAGGATTTAGAGGACAGGCTAAAGGACACCTGCCCTTTTGGAAGGCCAGTGACAAAAGCATTAAAAGCACAATTATCTGCAAAATGGAAGAGACACTGTCCATCACTTTGGCCACAGGACCGAAGTAGGGGTACTGGAGAAAATGAAGGAACCAGAATTTTGCCACAGTTGTTCACCCAGACCCTTCCCACGTTTTCCTTCAGCCATCAGACCTGAATAAAGATAAAAGGGATGTTCATGGAGCAACTAACTTCCTCAGAAGACAGACATCTCCTGGACCTGGCATCAGCTGTCAGGATGCACAAACAACAAAATTTGTTCTCTTTCATTTTCTTGCAAATAGCGTTTTAAAGAAAACCATGTTCAAAGAGGGAAACATTTCCACAATAAGGAGCAACCAAGGAGATGGCTTAAAAGAGACCTGAGGCAAATTAAAGCCCAATTTAACTTTTGCTCAATAACTTCACTTTATTTGGATGAATCATTTATGTGGTGAAAAACTTCAGCTTACTACACTAGAAAACTCAATTAATAGCCAAAGTGCTTAGAGAATAGGGAAGGGGAAGCATGGAGGTAAACCTCCAGTTACCGAGTTAAGAAGCAGAAGTAAAAGCGTTTTGACACAAAGCATCAGAAATACCAAAAAGGAAATGGGAAGAGTTCCCCCTCAGTCCACAGCAGGAAGAATGCTTGCACAGGGGAGGTCAGTGAACGATAAGGGATGATAAATCCAGGTGCAGGACTCGGGAATGACTTGTACCACACTGTGCCATGGCAGGTGGGCCCCAAACGACCAGCAAAAGGCCATACGGGAAGCTTGTGGTGGAGCAGGGACAAGACTGTCAGTGCCCCAGCTGCCCCACTGGTGCAGTCATCACCCTCACTGCCTCCCTAGATAGATCAGAAAGAGGGTTTGCCTGCCTGCTCCTTGGATTATGGAACGGATGTTTTATCTTAGCTTGCAGATACACTTTCCCAATCGCTCAGTGCCATTAGCATAAGGACCCTTCGGGGGGACCCACTGGGTGGGGTTGCTCTGTCTCTGCTCTCTAGACAGAAGGCACCAACAGTATTCAGAACAGCACCTTTTTCACCAAGAGATGAGAAGACAGGCAAAACCTCCAGTATTTTTCACACCACCCATTGCTTTTCTTTTGAATCTGTAACTACACAAATACCTCTTAAATACACAGGAAAATGTCGCATTTATCACAGTATCAGACATCACTTTTCCTCAGTCATGAAAAATCCAATCCACCAAAGTGCGAGAAGCAAGTTGTGGGACAGGAGCGGTTTGAGAATTACAGCTTTTTCAAAAGGGAATGGAGGGAGTAAGCAGTTTTGTTCTCCAGCAAACAAACTTAGCAGCAGAAACCAAGGCCATAACTAAATTTTTCTGCTGGCTCCCTTGTTTGCTTCTTAAATGTAGAGAAAGGAATATTAGGTTCAAGTAGTAGCCACAGGAAAGGGGAAAGTGAGTAGCTGAGACTGAATGGTAGCTTGATTGCTGTGGTCTCTCAGGTTTTATCACATTAGAATAGGTTTAACCCTTCAAAGCCTGGTCACTTCTCATCTGTGGTAGGAAAACTGCTTTGTTAGAAAGAGAGAAGTGCACTGGTGCATATGGTATACCATTAATAAGTCTCACACCCCATAATAGGAACATTTGTACACAAATGTGTTTTTTGGGATCTAGCCAAGAGCAGAGCACCCTAGTGAATCATAATGCACAGCTAATGAGTTATTTTTGGTAAATTTGGCACTCAGAGTTAATAGAACCAATTTGTCCCCAAAAAGCTAAATCACTTATCGCTTCTTTGGAGGTGCTAAGTGGATCTAGAACTTCAGGATGCTGTCAATAAAAATGAAAGAAACTCATCAAAGCTGCCTATTAATTTGTGCTCCTCTCTACTTCTGTTTAGAACAAAGGTAAGATGTATGAAATGCTATGACAGGCAGGCAAGAGCTCGTTACAGGAAGCAATAGTGCAATTTAACTGTGCTCCAGGGCTGATGCTTGTTGTCTGAGGTGGGTGACCATGAAGAAAATAGACTATTATTTTTCGGAAACATCCAATTAAGACAGCTAGACCCAGAGTGCAAAGCTCTGAAAAGATGTTGAATTGCCCATGTCCTAAGCATTTGGAGATGTGGAGTTTTGGTTCAGTCCGGTAGAGGCTGATTATAAATTCAGATCTGGAATTATATTTCACATCCTTCTGAAACAGAAAGGTATTCAATTCAAATTGAAATTGAAGGGGAGGCTGGGAGGTTAATATGAGGTTTGGTTTGGGAATGTCTCTGGTGGCAGAAAAAAGTCAAATTATTTTCCATTTAGAGAATATTTCTCCAACTCAGAAAGTCATTGCCACATACACCAGCTGTATTTCCTATGGGAAATTCCCCTTAACTCCTCCCTTTCAGGTGTAAGTTGCCATTAATGCCCTTCCTATGTTGAGCAAAGGAGCTGCATATGGATGTGCAAAAGATATCCACTGAAGTTTCCACTTTAATATCCAATGAAAAATGTATTTGGGTAGGGAACTCCAGTTTTGAGTGTATAGCAATTGTCTGCATTAACCAATCAGTCTAAGTGGAATGCACTGAATAGGAAATGAGGGTAAAGCAAAAGTTAGAGCTATGCCAAACTACCTGAGTGTAATGTGGATAGCAGTGAACTGTGACTCATGTCATGTTGTGTTATGTAGCATCAAATCACTGTACAGTGTGACACAACGTAAGCAACATGAGTGGCGTGAATGTGACACAGCACAGCCTTTTTTCCTCTCTCTTTCTCTTTTCCTTTTTTTTTAAAGAGCATTTTACTTTTAATCAGATAGCTGCTGTCAATTCAGATAACAGCTGCCTGACCCAAATTTTCAGCTGACTGAAGTGGACGAATACTGAAGTGTGGACTTTCTATTATGAAAAGTTAACATTCCAGACTAGCATCTCTGCACTAAAAATACTCCTGTCTCATTCTCTTCCCCCCGCTCACTTCTTCCTCCCCTAACACTAGTTATGTTTTCTTACTGATACTGAATCAATAATTTCATTTCTATATTACAAACCTTAAAACAATACTAGCAAAAAAGTATACTGGAATTTTACTTACTGATGTTTAATTATTGATGTAGGCTTCTTTAAACATATTTGGCTCTCTGAAACAGCTCTTTAGAACTGTGTTCCATTTCTTATTGCTTACCTATTCTGTTTGTTCTCTGCCTCCCTGATCCTTTTCGATTTTCTGCAGGTTAGCAAGTGCTGCATTGTCTGCTTTTGAAATGTGTCTTTAGGCATGCTTTTGTTTGACAAGGAATGCCAAGGCTGAGCTGACAAAGTCTGTTTGAAAATCTTTTTCCAGGTATACAAGATCAGTAAGCCTGTTCAATGTATTCTGTGATTAGTATTTTTCTTCAGATATTTATATCAACATTTCAGGTTTAGTGAAAGATGTTTTCTGAGCATACCTGTCAGTGGGAAATCTACTAAAGGTAAGTAACAGTATCATTTATATATTCAAATGTATAAATATATTTATGGTAAATAGTTGACATCTCTCTCCATATAACTTAAAAGAAAATATACCTTTAACAAGCACTCAGCCACTGTTCTTTTCACAGGTTGAAACAAATATCAACTTACGAAAGCTGTCTTTTAGCTATTTTGGCTCTAGCTCTTTACAACCAGGATCATTTTAAACATAATATTTAGATTTCTGCACCCTTTCCCCTGCAGGGGCGGGGGCACTGGGGAAAATGTTTGTCCTATAAGGCAAACTCTCAGGTGAAGAAAGCCTTTATATATTCAGACACTGCACATTCATGAATTCCAAATAGGACTTTCCCTTTTTTTTTTTTTAAACTGAAGACACATCTTTTGACTTTTACCTCCCCAGTTGCAACAGAGATCATGTCCTTGACAAAACAATTTGGTGAAAGCTGTATTGAAAGCTTGCCTAAAAGAGGCAAACTGAACAAAGGTGGCACAATTAAAACACGTAGATCCCTCTTACAAACACATCTCCTATTTGCCATGGGATGCAATGGCCTCAAGAGGCCTTACATGCTAGTGACCACAGAGAATTTTCTGAATCCTTGGAAACAAAGTACAACAGCCCCCAAACCTTCACCTTTTATTCCTACTCTCCACAGAGCTACCATCACCTAATTCTATCATCACTGACTGTCTCCCGACTAGGGCTGGAGCCTGATACACTGTCTTTGCATGGGACACTTGAGCAAACGAGTCCCATATACCAGGTGGTGCTGGGATTTACCAGGTGGTGCTAGGATCCCAGGCAGTTCCCTCTGATCTGGAAATGAAAGTCTATATAGAAGATTTGACATTAAATGTCAACGAGTTAGCAAGAGCATGAACTGAAGGCAGAACACGCACCTACCTGAGGGACAGAAATTTTAATGTAGAACAGAATTTTCCTTCTGATGACCACAACAAATGCTCGTTGGAAAGTAGAAGGCAAATAAGGGATTTGTGAATCTCTCCTATGGTGAGATTAAGTCTGCTCTCCTATGATGAGATTAGGTCTGCTCTCATCTAAAAGGCTGAAGAAATTCTTCAACAGGAAAGAATTCTCATTTTCTTATGATCAAAACTCTAAGCAATAGAAGTGTCAAACTCTTAATTCTAAAATAAGCTACACATTTATTTTTTTAAGGTGGGTGGTTTTGGTTTGTATCTTTGTTTTTAATAGAGGACTAAACCAAACACCTACATTTGAACATGACAGAATAAAATTCCAGACTCCAATTTTGTCACCTTAACCTAAAACTGCTTTACTGTAATTACATTTTAAGATTTTCGTCTCCATAAATAAAGTTCACACTTAAATGTCCTGTATCTCCATTAGGCATTGTCCTCTATTAAGCAACATGGAGCCACCTCCAGTAAGCAATAAGCAAAGAGATTCCTACATCTGTTGGGTGTATTAAAATCCCAGTCCCCTCTTTTCTTCCATATACCACTAAATTTTAAAGCAACATCAAGATAATAATAGGCAGCCCAATCCTATGAAGGCACGACCTTGTCAAATCATGATCAGAAGAGATGAGCATGCACACTCCATGTTTTTTCCCCAAAGGGCAAGGTACAGAGCTGAGAAAGACCATTGAAGCCAAGCTTGGAAACTTTACAAATATGTGTCACTTTAAAATATATTTTACTTTCACTTAATTTCAATTATATTAATGCTAATAGCAAAAAATATCCATGGATGTAAGAATGCATTGCACATTCCTTGCCCAAAGAAAGAAATAATAGGAAATGTCTGATTTTATGTAAAAATAAAAACCATAAATATTCTAACAGTTTTCTGCTACAGCAAATGTACTAATCTACTGCATTTGAAACTGGAAAAGGATAACAATTGATCTTAACTTTGAAACATGCAAAAGTATTTTCCTTATGATCTTTTGCCATAGAAAATGAAACCAGTCAATTCAAACGTACAGAAGTTGATCTTGTTTAAAAGGTGCTTGGCTCTCTAATTATATGAGAAGTACCTTTCTTTAATAATTTATTAGAAATATGGGGCAAGATAAAGACAAAGTCTAAAAATACCCACCATGTAAACTAGTGTTGAACTGCTCTCTTAAAATTAAAAGCTGAAATTCTTTGACTGTCTCATTTTCTAGCAGAACACAAGAAAGGAATATTTTAGTTGGTTCTCACCCTCCAGGCAAAGTAGTATAAAACCTCTGGCCTGATTCCAACCCCATTATCAAAGGACCACTCACCTAATCTAAAAAAGCAGCTCTTCATCAATTTATCATTAACAAGAGCATTACAATATAATGTAGGGAAACGGCTTTCCACCAGGGATTCAGTTAATGGGAGTCTAGAGCCACATAACAAGCATGGCAGAAGATATGCCACAGTAGGTGAAGATAATATACATATATTCTACGCAAAGAATACTGCAAATAACTTCTCTGCTGTTGATGAGCTCTCTGAATAGTTTTTTAATATTTAATTTTAAAAGTTGAGGTCTCATTGAATTCTACAGCAACATACATGAATGCAAAATAATTAGTTGCTGACTCCCTATGAAAATGTTTTATACAATTTATTTGGCATCAGTGAACGTGTGAGTCTGGTAGGTTTCTGTGGGATGTCACAAGTTAGTGTTGATTCCTGTTCACTGTCTATCCCACTACCTCTAACCTCAGGAGTTCAAAATTCACAAGCCAAACATCCAAAATTCAGGAGGTGGTTAGTTAAGATATGACAAAATACTATGCGAGTGATCTTTGGCTTTTTATCCTCCTTCTGAGGATGAGGAGTATTTCTTCTCAATCTAAGCCCATAGTTCCATGGGGTAAACACGCTATTCTATAATTTTTAAGCACAAGCTGAATTTGGACATACTCGTACGAATGCTGCAGCTGAAGCTTTAAGGAAAATGCTGATATTGTAAGGCAAGCTACAAAATCACAACTGCTGAGTCTCTTATGAGTACCTAGTCTGTAGTCCATCCTTAGTCATTAATGGCATGTCATTGCTCTACTGCACAGCCCCAACAGGAAAAATTCAAGCCAGACTAGAGCAGGTAAATAACTTTTTTGCGCACCTCGCCAAAGCCTGCAATACAGAGTTGGTGACACATTTTTGAGCTGACATCATCTGAGAGAGAAAAGACGGTATCTGCTCTAGCCTAAAACTTGCCGAAGTAAAGTTAACCCATTGGTAATGCTTGAAAAAAGTGGAACCACCAGAATGAGCTTGTATCAGATCAGCACTTTGCATCATGAGGCTGCAGGTTTTTGGGGACCTTTGGCAGAAGCCATGAAGCTAACTATATCACTGAAGCACAGCCTCATCTGAACTCAAAACAATAAAGAATACTTTATGGATAGAGAGCGTGAACTGGAGCTTAACAAGAAAACCAGAAAAAAAAGTCTCACACAATTCATATTTCTAAAATAATTTCATGTTAAGAGACAGTCATTGGTATACTCCTAATATTACATTTCCCTAGCATATAGGTTTAGTGGACTATATTACTCTAAGACACTTTTAAAAGAGTATTTTGGACTTATACTGTATAAATAAACTATTTTCCACCAGCTCTAAGAAATTCATCCACTACAGGCCACACAAAAATTGCTTGTACTTAAGTAAAGTTAAAAGAAATCAGGGGGAAAAAAAGCCACAAAATACCTTCAGTAAATGAACAGGTGTCATGAAATAGCGAACTGCATGGCGTTTACATCACTTCAACTCAGATCTAGGAGCGAAGCTATACATCCTGAAAAAATACCAAGTGTTGCTATACATAACAGTTCATCTGATCAGCAATGCAGGTCACAGCAAACACTTCACCCCAGTGCTCCGGCTTACCGTGCAGGCTCCCTGCAGAGCAGAGACGAGTTCAGGGTTGCTACCCTGAAATTCCAAGTGCATTGCAGGACTGGCCCCACCTGTCTGTGAGACCTCTTTCCCCTTCTCTGACCACGACCTCCCGTGACAGCTGCGTTCCTCCAAACAGTGAATTTGCCAGCAAACAGGCAAGATGCTCCTGAGAGGAGGAGATGATTTTTGGAGGAGCTGGATGTAGACTATGGACCTTCTTCCCTGAGGAGAGAAAAATAAACTCCCTTGCAAACTTCAGTGCACACCTCATCTTTCCAGCTGAACATCCCTCAATAATTTCTTCAAACAAAGCAAAATTCTATAAAATAATCAAACTCTGTTCCCGACAGGCTGAGAAAAGACAGAGCGGAGCGCTTTGTACACAAAGATGCATTCACACACACTGCTCTTAGTAACAGAAAGTGTTTTGATACTACACTGCATGAGGGTACACAAGAGCATACTGAGACCAAACACCACAGTTACAGTGATATTTCACAATCAGGAGATGTACTACACTGAATCAAATATGTAATGAAGTACTCACACAGATATTTGATGTTATTGCCGTTGGCCTCTATGCATTGCCAAAAGGAACTGATATCCTGATACACAGCTTAAACACAAAAGCAACCTTCTTTCTTAAAATATTTTGAGCATCATTGGACTGGGGATACTTGCTTCCTTCCAAAGCTGCTGGTGGTCTCTTCGAACAAGTTTTGTTTGACAATAGCTTCATATAACATGGCAAATTCTTTGTTTTTGACTATTTCTCTTAAAATGAGGAAGACAACGACCAGGGTGGGGGTGGTTACCTAAAGCCATGTCCTGTCAATATTTTCAAGATTCCCTCTCCTCTGACTTGAGACAAAGAGGCAAAATTGAAAAAAGGGCACAAGAGTCATGCACACCAAAACAAATCATGTCAGTAGAAACTCTCCACTTTGATAATTTAAAAAAAAAAAACCACATTCATTTTTATTTCAGTTTTTAGAAGACATGTTTTGTAATTCTACTCACCAGATATTTCAAACTAGACAAGTGATTTCTGTCTTGCTTCAGACCTGTCAAATCAGAATGCTTAAACACCAGGAAGCATCTTCCAAGAAGTTATTGGCATTTATTCATTCCTATTAACTGCTGTAATTTTGAGGAACTGACACCTTCCAGGGAAAAAACCCATTTTGCCAGAAAATTCCCAGGCAAACCCAACGAATATCACCCCTCCAGAAGGTCTCAGGAAAAAGTCCTGAGTGGTTTTCCCTGAGGGATTGTTCTGTTAATGTTGGACATTAATTTCCAGATGTGACAATGCCAGGTCAAAGCTGCCAAGAAGATACACAGAGGACTTCCCTCCACATGCCATCACAGAGCCCCCAGGCTGCATCCCACTCCAGAAAGGTGTGGGGAAACACATAGATTGCAGCACCTTCACAGGAAGAGCCCGATTTCAGAAAATGCAGAATCTGTACCAGTTAGATAAGGTAGCTGACCAGGGAAACTGCAAGAGCAGCAGTGAAGGAGGAAAACCAGGCTGAGAAGCTGTAGGAGCAGCAGTAGGAGTCGGGGATAAAGGTTACTGAAGGTCAAGTACAGCCGGCGCATCGCTGCTGGCACGAAATTGCTGCTGCATTCCAGGAAATCATTCCCTCTCATCTTCCTGAGCCTGTCACATCCTATTTCACTTACTGGTTCCTTTTCAAGGTGTTCGTCTTATTTGTCTCCTTGGGTTTGCTGTTTATCTCCATTTATTCTCAGCATAATCTGTGGCTTGTTGTTTGAATCCTGTGACTGGTGGGCAGGCAGGGGAGAGCTAACCTGTGTAATGATCTGGAGAATCTATGTGGGAAGGAGAGAAAGCAAGATTAGTAGAAGTGATTACAGCAGGAGTTGTGATGGGAATATCATTTCACCAGAGCGAGCAGTGGGGGACCAGCTGGCCTGCATCTTGTCATTTTTGCAGAGAGAACTGAAGGAGCCACGTTACTCTATGTGAGCTGTGTCCGGGAGCTGTAAAACTATCTACTGATGAATAAGCTGGAAAGTTGTCTGAAATAAAGTTTAGCAAGCACTAACATACCTCACACAATTCCAGCTTTATGGTAATGTATGTTAGATAATTAGCACCAATGGGTAAGAGGCATGAATGCTCATACATCGAAAGTAAAACATTAGCATATATTTAGCAGATTACAGTTAAATTTATCATGAGCTACCTGTCTCTGCTGAAACAGTTCTTACAGCAGGAAACTCGGTCCTCCTTTGGAAAAGCAAAAGGTATTAGGACTTTACATTTGGCTTGCTGGGGGCTCTTTCAAAGAAACTGAAGCTCGCTATTCACAAATGAACTGTGAAAAAAACCCCACCACCAGCCTGGGCCTATGTGTCAGTGGCACAGTGCTGGCAATGGGGGGCTGTGGGGACAGCCTCTGTGAGAGAGGAGACCCCGGGGCTGCCCCATGCCGGGCACAGCTGGTTCCAGCTGACTCCAGCTGAGCCACCGCAGGGCATGGCTCAGCCCCACAGCCATGCATGGGGCACCTCTGGGAAAACTTATTTAAAGAAAGGGCAGAAAATGAGAAGAGGAGGGAATGGAAAGAGAAACAGCAGAGGGTACACCAGGGTCAGAGGAAGAAGTGCTCCACAGCAGAGCAGATACCCACTGTAGGACCCCACGCTGGAGCAGACACTCCTGACAGGACTGCAGCCCCCAGAGAGCCCACGCTGGAGCAGACACTCCTGACAGGACTGCAGCCCCCCGAGAGCCCACGCTGGAGCAGAGGAAAGGTGCAAGGAGGAAGAAAAAGCAGAGAACCACCGTGATGGACTGATTGCAACCCCCATCCCTGTTGCACCATTCAGGGTAGGTGTAGTGGAATCTGGAGTGAAGCTGAGCCTGGGAAAGGGGGGGGGGGGGGAATGGTGGTGTTTTAACATTTGTCTTTCTGTTTCCCACTACCCAAGTTAATAATTACAGATTTATTTTAGCTGGCAATAAGTTAATTTTTCCCCAAGTTGAGTCAAATATTTGAGAGATTGGCCTATAGCTCCTGTTCAGCTTAGGACTCAGTATCTACATCTTCACTGTAGGACAAGAATAGATGGATCTGGGGCAACCTGCCCTCTCCAGAGGCAAGGCAAAGTCAGCTCATCAACTGTGCCTTGCAACAGGAGCTGAAACTTCCTTTGAATTACACTCAGCTGCATTTTGCATTCACAAGATAGCTCTTGCCTCCTCTTGACATCCTGCCCTGGATGAAGAAGTATCTTCAACTTTTAATTTTAGCATTGTCAATATTTGCACTGTGCAGGTTTTTAATACCGATGCTAACAATTTACCACTTAACTGAGTCGAAGATATTCTGTGCTAGGAATCTCCTGGGCAAATGACTTCTACAGGAAACACGTTTAATACAAGTGTCTCAGTCATTATGTTTGTAAAACAATTCACATTGAGTGCCCTGTTTTTACTTCCTTGCCCAAGCATGATTTTTAAAATTTGTTCATCTGCTTGTTTTGGGAAGTTTAAGAAAATAACTTTAAGTTACTATTGAATTAAGGAGAAAATAATCACTCTACTTGTTCAAAGGAGAAAAACCCAGAATCTCAAACCACACTTTTTCATCTACACAGTCCTAGAAATAATGCTGAATGTGTTTAACATTTCATGCATATTGCAAAGCCTAAGTAAAAACCACTTGCATCTTCTGAGAACAAAAATGAGAAGGAATAAGATGAATAAGAAACCATACCAGGAAAAGACAGAAAACTAAGTGTAAATGGAGGTAAGCTACAGCTAAAGTGGCTGTAACATTACTCATGGATGGAATACTTTCATAAACTACGATGTATAAAATCTGCAATTAAATTTTAAAATAAATTCTTAAAACAAGGACATTTGTCATTAAAGGAGGAGAAAGATGTTGAGACTTGAGAATATAACTCTACTGTTACCTTGGAATTCTTTTTTTTCTTCTTCAGAAGTCATTGCAATTTCTGTCTTTGGTAAAGGCAGAGCTGTTTCATATACTGGCTAATGCTGCTCATGTTGTTACAAGAGTATTTGCAGATGATATTTTAAGAAAAGCATTTTTGAGGAACAAGTCTTTTTTCTCTTCACATACCCAGACTCAAAACAAACAGTTCTTTTATTCAGAGAGCAGAAGTGGAAACCTAAATTTAAAGCAGGAAGTCGACATTTCTTTGTGACATGGTTAGGCTACATCACCAGGAGTTAGGAAATTGAAGGGGTCATGTATCTGACAATGAGAAGCACATCTGCACCTCCTTAAAACTTATATTCTGGTCACAGTGGGATCTTGCAGAAATAAAATAATCAGGATCAGAGGCAACAAGGGAGTTTCTGGAGAAATCCAGACAAAAAGGCCATCCAAGAACACCTTCTTGCCAAGTTGCTCAGGAAGCACAAGAATAAAGTTGAGGCTTCTGTTTTCCTACAGATTTAATGATATAAAGCCAAGTGACCCAGAGAGAAAGATTGGCAGAGATCCACTCCAGAGTAACCGAAAGACTGGAGATTAAAAAACTAACATGAGACATGGAAGAGGCTGTGGTCGTGATCTGACAAAATAGCTTCTTTCCTCCTCTTCATGTTTTAAGGTTTTGGGACATCCAAAGGCAGAACAGGAAATGCATTTGCCATCCAGCTGTTCACACTACCAGGATGAATCTGTGAGAGTGAGAGCTGCAGAAACACCTAACAGAGGTGCCTTGGAGGGAAGGAAAAGGCTGCAGACAGGGACCATGGTAGGAAACAAAGAACAAGATCCTTACATTCATTTTACAAATTTTCACCCCTCTAGAAGCAGGGGAAGACAAGCAAAACAGCATAAAGAATAACGATGTATTTTCTGTGCCATTTAAAACACTATGAATACAGGATGAAACGTTCTTTTCTTTCCTTGATTCATCAAGTTGTACCTGGTTTAGATAGAGAGGAAATGCAAACCAAACATGACTATTCCTTCTTACTTGCATGATTATTAGTATGAGTTGAGAAAATTCAGCTCTTTTGAGCTGAATTCTGCCCTTGTTTTTCCTGATCACTGTGCATTACAATCCTATTACACTCAGAATTACTGAGAATACATTTTATTCTTTGGAGAATAGAGAGGCTTGCTTGAGGTTTGCGTGTATTGACTTTCTGAACACTAGAGTAATACACATACCTTCAGTGTTTATATGTAACATTTGTCCTATTTTGTTTGCTCTTACCGCAATAGAAAAACATTATAGATTTACAGAATATTTTTCCAAACACCTTCAGTACCTACATGAGTTGAATTTTTCTTACTTAGAAACAAGAACACTAGATATTCTTCAAGAGCTACAATAGGCACATACAATTACAAGTAACTGTATATGCAGGAGTCCCTGAGGACAATGATTAGGTAAGCTTTGAGTATGAGATACGACACCAAACCAGAACTGGGATTCAAATACAGGCTTGCTACCAGCAAAATCTAAGCGAGCACTGGATAACTTTGCAAAAGAACAGAAACTTGGTTGCTTCTGAATAAATGATTATTACATGAAGCTGCTGGAGAACAATAACCATGGAAAGGCTAAGCCCAGTTTACACTCCAGATTTAAACAAACTTTGTAAGTTTGGTCTGTTTGGTCATGTTTTAGATTTGGCTGTGAAAGTTTTGCAGAACCTTAAAAAAAAATCCCGAAACCAACACACAGCCCCCTCCCTCCAATCTACATTTTCTAATAGAACATAGTCTTTTCAGATTCAATAAATTATTCATGGAGAAGGCAATATTACTATTAGACCCTGGGGTCTTGGGCTCCCCACATGTAAAAGATCTAACTCTACACAATCAATCCAGCAGGATAACTCTGTTATACTCTACTTAACCCAGATTGCCTAACAGGGTTTGAAAATGGATTAGTGGATGATGAGCTTGTTTTAAAAGCAATATTATTTCCCAGAAAAGCAGAGGACAATTCCTACTAGCTGGTTTAAGAAATGAAATGATCCTAGATTGGAAAGAAACTTTTCACACGTTCTCTTAACTAGCTAGACACTGACACATGCAATGACTAGAGACATGGGAGAGGTTAAGTATCAAAACAGGCATCAGTCAAAAACATTCCCACTAAACAATAGTGTTCTTAGACTTTCAGAGAGTAGAAAGAATCTAGACTGACAAGAAAATATCAAAACTGATTTATGCTTGCAAATTCTCTAAATATAATCTATGAAAGGCAAGCAAGATTTCTGGAACAGCTACAACTCTTCATCATTACAGCAACTCCCATGATTAATACTGGTATGTTGAGGATATCTTAATGCACTTTTAATTACAGAGAGAGGCATAAAGCTGAAAGTGTTTCTAGAGACCAAATGTTCCATTGCTCTCTATTTTCGGTGACCACGAGACATCTAAAAAAACCTAGCAGAATTTACTGTCTATAACAATAGGTTCAATTTTTATTTATCATAGAAATCTTTGCTCACTATCAAAGCACTGTGGTAAGGTCATTTTTTATTTTACACTTGGCAAGATAGCTCTGTTTTTCTTGCATGCATGCATTTTATTTGTTCATAATATTCCCTTGAAATAGAGAAAATGGCTGGAAATAGCTCCAGATTGGATTGGATAGAGAAAAGGAAAAGCATAGGAAAACTTACCTCTACATGGAGACATCATGTGAGTCCACCAAGCAGATCAGAAATGTGCTTTTCTGGGAGGTCTATGGGAAAGCCCTGTTCTCTTTAACACGCCACCAGCCATCTAGCCTCAACAGTGCCAAGGCTGGAGTCAGGAGTATTCTGCAGAATTGGGAAAAAAACCTCAACTCAAAATGGAAAAAAAAAAAATTAAAAAAAAAAAATCACATACTTCCTGCTTTCTATTGAGAAATATTCTACATCTGTGCTACGACAGCTTCTCACCAAAGGGTAGTGTTAAAAGAATACAACAGAATGTCCAGTGAACAGGAGTTTTGATTTTACAACTGAGAGAGCAAGTCTCAAAATCCAATGCCAAAGATTTTTAATATTTCAGACAGAGAACAGAGACATATTCTGAACTTCCTATGCATCTACTAAAAACAGTTCATATTTTGAATATCAAATCTTCACAGCAAACTGTTCATAGGCAAGCCCTAGGCTGAAAGATGTTCTCATAAAACATTAGTTGAATAAATTCAAACTAACATATTTCTGGTTCTAGCAGAGTGATTTGTAAGAACAGTATCTACCACTGGCATACACGGTCACTCCAGGGTTCTGTGAAAACAGATGGAACTCCAGAACTCACAACATTTTACGCTGGTGTAATATATCTCTCTTGTTAACAAAATGGCAGCATGACAAATATAACACAGAAGTACTGCTTGGCCCCCTTTGCTTAGCACATTTTCTTTCCTTTTATTCTTCAGTACTTTTTCTCCCAACATGTTTTTTGTTTTCTGTGCTGCTACCTGGCTCTTCCCTTTCAGACAGCCTCTTCCTGACAGTTATCAGGGTTTAACATACTGTACTAGGAGGCTCGTGAATATTGCTCTTTGATTTTTAGTGCTTTATGATGAATGGCTAGGAATCGTTGCTGTAGAAAAAAAAAAAGGGAAGAAAAATAGTTTCTGAAAACCTTTGTGCTATTGAATTCTGCCTGCAAACTCTCCAGTGTTGAATCGCTTTGCTACAGGGCTGTCACTCTGCATGCTAGATGTAATAAACCTTCCCCCCTCTGCCCCCTAAAAGAGCAAGGTATCATGTGGGAAAAATAAGAGTATGAACCTTAAATTTGATTAGGATGTGCCCTTTCTTACATTTTTCCTTCTTGTTTTTTTACTCTTGTTTTTTGAAAAGTCTTCCCAGATGTATTTAAATTTGAGGTACTTTGTGTCTTGAATCCTTTGTCACTTCATAAGAGACACCCACCTCCTTTTTCATTACCTAAATATAAGCAGGGAAGCAAGAATTAAAATGTTGGACACTGGACTAACAAAGAGTATTCAGCTCAGCTGAGTTACCTTCTACTGCAGGTAGCAATCTAGACAACAGATGGGGCAGAAAAGCCACTGGGAGGAAAGAGAAAAGTACCATCTCTAGAACAGAAGGGGGAAAGTCTGTCCAACTGCGCATTTCTGGGAGCTATCTGATGAAAGTACTCCTACCTCTGCGTTTCTTTAGGGGTGTCATCTTTGACCCAGAAGCTTTCCACCAGTGACATTCAAGGAATTTATTACCTTGTCTAGGGTTTCAAGAGCATATAGGTGAAACACATCCTTTAGTTCATCGCACCTGGGTACAGCATCTGCAGCAGGCTCCACACCTTCTAGAAGCTTTGGCAACATATTTGTACCTGGGAAATTCCAGGCAGGAGCAGGGCCTCACTGTTACTGTGTGCTGCCATCACATCCACACAGCTGGAAACCCAGCCTGAAACCACTGCTGATGAGCCTGCCGCAATACCCTGCAGAGCAGCAAGGATTCCAGCGGGTGAGACTAGCTCTTGATGCCACTTCTGCAGGTGACAGAAAGGCAGCGCGGCCCCCGAGCAAGCTGCTCTCATTCTCCCATGGGGTAACCCCACAGTCCTCAGGATGGCTGCGGGTATGGAGAATGTTCAGAGGAGCAGAGCACTGGCTGGTCCATGGAGGATGAGCAAATGAAATTTTATTTTTTTTTTTCCTCTCTCCCCCACAAAAACAAGCTTCCTGTCCTTATTGCTTGGTGAGAAAATAGTTCAGAGTTCTGAATACAAATATCATGTGACCAAGTTTATGCTCTGTATTTTTTCTTCTTTTGAAAGCACTAACTCAAAGTATATACCAGGCCAGGACATACTGCTAGGTCAATGTGAAAGTGATTTCCTAAGAACATATGCATCCAAAGCCTTATCCGGTGGAACCTCAGAGAAGTCTACCGAGCACTGCTAATGTCAGGGAAAGAATTAAACCAATTTCTATCAAGTGAGAACCACATTCTTAGAATTGGATCTCAGTCCTCTTTATGACCAGTCCACACTCCTCAATGCTACTGTCCCACAGCAATGAATAGACACTTTCAGTTTGGTTTCCAATGCATCAAACTTCCCAGTGAAGTGGTTCTTTGCATTTCATCTGTACCTTTTAACGTCATGCAGATAGTCAGATTCTGTCCTCCCATCTGCTGGATCATAAGTGGAAAAAACCTGTCAAAATCAAACAGAAAAACAGCATTCTTTGTTGCATGACCACACACTGCGCACCCACAGCACACATCGGTATAGTACCATTTATACTCGTCTAGTGTTGTGTACGTAACAGTGCTTTCACCAAACCTAACTGATAAAGAGCACAAGTTAGCTGGAAGATACATCAGTACTCTCTAGTCCTTACTGACTGGTGTGTTAAAAGGCTCCACACAGAGACGTGTCATTTCACTGAGAAGCCACTTTGCCCTGTGAAATTAGAGTGCCAGGGTCTCAGATGACTACATCGCTCTTGGCTGTAAGGTCAAGATTCCTTTCTTGCTAAGTCTAACTTCTCTCTGTTGTACCACATCAGTCTGACTGATTTAATGGGATTCATGGGATTTTCCTTTTTCCTCAGAGCCTACTATATTTATAGGCTAGAAATATTGTTTTGCTCCCCCCCCCCCCCCCCCAACAGTTCTGTAAAATAGCTCCACCTTTTAGGGGTCTACAGTAAATTTTTTAATACTACAGAGAATCCTTGATTTGCAAAGGAATTCTCAGACTAGAAAAGGCTTCCTGTGCAACAACCCCCCCACCCTTCAACTTTTGTAAAGTTCTCTTCACAAAGTTCCAAACCACTCAGTTTTAGAGACAAAGCACTCAGAAAGCCTAACATTAAGCTTTTTTTTTTTCTTTGTTCTGGAGTGTGCATTTTGGGGCAGAGTTGTTAAGCAAGAAAAATAAAAGATCCTCCACAGAAAAGGTCATTTTCTGGCAGGAGTTTCAGTTCATACCTATTAAATGCTCACATAGAGCTTGTTTTATCGTTTGCTTGCTTTAAAACTAGAAACAACACTCAGTTCCATATTCAGAATTTGTATGTCATGTTGCAGCCCGGAGCGTATTTTTACAGTTAAGTTATAAACCCTTAAATTAAGAATTTATCATAAAATACACAACAACTCCCTAGCAATAACATTGCAAACAACATCACTATAATGATAAAAATGATTAAATGCTATCATTCTGTTCAAGACATTGCCAACAGATTTTGTGTTAACTGCCTGCAATTAAGATCTGTCTTTTTTAATAACATATTAATATGAATTCTGCCAGTAATTTTGTAGCTTCCAAAATATTATTAAAATAAATAAGTTCAGGGGGAGAAAAAGTAACACAAACAGGGAAACAGACTGTTTCACAATTATAAAAGCCCTTGGCAAAAGACAGTTCAGTTTTAATATAAATCTGAATTTCTTAATACAGGTTACCCAGAGCAGGAGACAAGACAAGTTCTGTACTAACCTGATTTAACATGCTTCCTGGGAGTACTGAGCATTCAGAACGTTATACTCCGTAACCTCTAGGAGCATCCTAATGAACTGGGGAAGCAAGATTAAACTAAAATAAATACATAAATTATTTTTTTTTAAAAAGCCTGACAGAGGGACAGCAAGAAGATTTGTACTGGTGTAGACTGCATTTTTTTTTTTTAGTTTCTTCATTACTCATTGCAAGTTAGCTAATTGCCAAATAACAAAAAAAGAGACACTAATTAGAGTAGTAGCTTTGACATCTGTGTGTATTCAAAGTTAAAACTTAATTAGAAATTAAAACTATGTTGTTTTATTGATGTGTACTTAGCATTTTTAGCCCTTTAAACATTAAATGGAGGTTCACTTAGGAAGGGGCATTACAATGAAACATTTAAATACACTGTTAATTTTCTCTTCTAGTTAGTGATACTTGCCTTTCTCCTGACAGAGCCACTAGCAAAAAAAGAACAAAATAAGAAACCTGCCAAACATGAGCAAATATTTCAACCTTCTTTCTAGAGTAAATTATTGTCTCTGAATTGTCACTCTTCTTATTCCAGTTTTATTCTTTTCATTCGTCGGCAAGGGAATTCATATGTTCCAGCCCCCCTCCTCCCCCTCCCAACAATGATACTCTGCTAATAAACTCTTACTGCCTTTTTCTATCTATCAAAAGCACTGCATAAATCGCTGCCTAGGAATCCTCGCCACTCAGACACACATACTGCTGACCCCCCTTGGGAACAGTGAGCAGAACCCTGTGCCAATCAGCAATTATAACATAATAGTACTAAAAAGCCTGAACCTGGGAGTTATTCAGTTGCTCTGCCAGCCCTTGCAGGACACTTTTATGTGACTGGGAATTAAGTAATTAACAGACTAATATATTGTTCAGTATAAAGGATTTACACCTCTCTAGTCAGGTTTGACATCATCAAAATTCACCACCTCATCTGATGATGTCAATTGTTCATCCTCGTTTCCAAAACACAAAGAAATCCATGAAAACATAGCTTCATAGCTGAAGTTTGCTTTGAAAAAAAAAAAAAAAAAATTGCCCTCCAACGCAAACACACATGCCTGTTCTTCTACAGTACCCTTAAATAAAGGGAGACCTAAATTGACAAGACTAGGGAAGCCAAAGCTATATTTAATGTAAGCTGTGGATACATTGATGCTCCTCGCTCTGCAAAATAAAGGATGAATCTGTTTTTAACCCGATGCCTAATTTCATTGACCATCGTGCAGGTCACACAGCATAACCTAGAACATTTTGCCTACAGAAGCTAGATCACTGCTACAAAGAAAAAGCGAACTTTAACTATGGATAGCAATGAACATTGCTGCTTTAGCTTACAGTCCAAGCCATAGCCAAGAGAGTAGTGTTCAAACACCATACTACAATCTGTACTTTCTATCTGATACACAGCATTAAGGACTCACCTTCATTACAAATACACGTTGTGTTTAAACATGAGCAGGAGAAGTTACATTGTGGAAGTGATGACTGCAATGTTATAGTAGTCATCGTGGTCAAGGGGAAATGGTGTTCAACTACATGGATTAAACCCTGATGGAGAACAACTTTCTGTTTCTGTGCTCTAGGTATTTTCTTCCAACATAAGGAAGTCTGTCAGTTGGTTTCTGCAGAATCTGAAGGAAGGAATCAGTCAGATTTGCAATGTAGAAAAGAAAAAAAAAATCCAACTAAGTTTAGGGAATAAAGAGCATGCATTAGAGATGTGAAATCTTCACTGAAGATTTTTTTAATAACAAATAGGATAAACACCTGTTGGGAACAAGCCAGGTACTCCCATGCCTGTCTCAGTTCAGGGTTACTGACCAGCTGTTCTCTCGAGACCACTCCACCTCGGACACTTTCAGGATTTTAATATTACAATGTTGTTCCTGCATCCCTCCTGGTCCAGCCACATCATGCAAATCAGTCTCATCAGCCAAAGTATAAAACGTGGCAAAATGATCCCACGACTCTGGGTTGTTATGGAGCAGGAGAAAGAGCCAAAAGCATGCTGTTGGGACTGAGAGGGCTGAACAGCCTGCGGGGTGGCAAGGAAGGTGTATTTACCAAAAAAGAAGCAATTGCAGAATCTCCCTGAGAGTCTCTGAAGACTAAGCCATGCTTTCCTGGCTTTGACAGAGGAGAACTTCCTTTACACTTCTTGGTGCAGGAGGCGAAAAGGAGCTTAAAGAATGGTGAGTTTGTTAAATCTAAAAAAAAAATTATTAAAAGAAAAGTGAAAATGCAGAACATCATATCACTAATAAAAACCTGGCTGAAAAGTTGTATTGAAGGATAGCACAAAGAAAAATCACGGTATCAATTCATAATACATCATGCAAGTATTTTTAATGAACTTTTTTTTAGTCCATAGCTCAAATCCTGACATTTATTATTTCAATGATTTCAGATGCTCTTTCCAGGATTTCTGTGGAAAAAAAGGAAGCCATTTTCAAACCTTGAAACAAATTGGCTCCCATATGTAAGTTTAAATTATCCATCACCCTGCAGGAGGATTCAAGCAAAATCGAAGGCCATCTTGATGAATAATCAAGGTAAATTTGTCACATTTTTTACCGTGCTGCATACTTTCAGAGTTTCATAAAAAGATCCACATAATTAGTTTAGCTTACCAGGAAAAAAAAAAAGTTGAATGACAAGGTCAGGCTCTTGCCCTTTCAGTAAATTAGAGAAGATTGCCATAAATTGCATAATATAATGAAACACCAATTTGCATATTTGCTGCTATATTAAAAGGGATCAGTTTTAGCTCGCAAAGCAGAACAAATAAAAACATGCATTTTAATAACTCAAATTACTCCCAGGAAGTGACCCTCAGCAGAAAGCCTGATTATCACTACTTAATTAGAAGCCTTGGAAATCTAAATCCTCCTTTAAATCCTATTCTGTGTACAGTGAAAGATGAAGCCGTGAGTTTTGTCTTAGATTCAATATTTACTCTTTACTAATATGTTTGCAGGGGAGACTTTCCAAGCATTATGAAGACATGCAAAAAAAAATTAATATTCAAAGAAAGAGTGCATAAAACCTGTGTTGGCTTGCAGGTGCAAAGCAATTAACAAGCTGGCATTTGCAGTGCTTTTAATTAATTAATTAAAAATTCAAAGCTGACTTTCATTTCTTTAAATGTTTGAACATTTTATCCATCAATAATGAACCACTACTTACTGCTGTGCTACAACAGCTGGTAAATGAAAAACTTAGTCCAACACTGTAAAAAAGCGCATAGGAATTTCACATTTTACTTTCTCCTTGCAATTTAAAATGCAATAGAGTTTGAAACTCTGGATGATGTGGAAGTGAATCTTGTGTGTCTGCTTAACTGTAAAAATAAACTGCATTCCATATTACAGTTCACCCTAGAACAGGAATTAAAATCAAAAGTTTCAGTATAAAACATATTTGGGTTTAATTTTTAATTTAACTTAAAAAATTAAGTTGTTTGCTTTGGGAAGTCAAGGGATTTTTCTTAAGAATAAGATGTTCTGCCCTGATCTTTAAAGGTTAAAATTATACTATAAAATGAGATTTTGAGTCATTTCTAAATGGTCGCAAAATAATAAATAGACAGGGAAATGTTCTGTGATTGAATTTACAAGTTGGTATCACTTGAATGATAAACGTATTGTTTTCAGCAGAAAGATTTTGGTCAGTATGTATTTTAAGAGATATTACCATTAATATACTTCAATTAAAACATAAATACTACATTGCTACCTCACTAGGCATTCACTCAGCTGGAACTAACTGTATTTGCTTAATCTACAATTTTAGATGTATTAGCAAAAATAAATGTTGGTGAATGTAAGAGCCTGATTACATATCTTGGGTAAATTGGTGATAATGAGTCAAGAGACTTTGTGTTCATTCACATATATTAGAATAAGAATCATTATGAAATTAAAGCTAAGATTAATCCTGCTAATGACACCATGGAGCATCTGGGAATAAGATAACCCAGATGTCAAATTCACTGTGATACTGTGCTGCTATTTGATAGAGTAACCCCTTGAAGTGTTCTTCTAAGGCAGCTAGCTGGTACCCCACAGTCCCAGCACTTGAAATGCAAATGAGTGACAAGATAGACTAATAATGAGAGCAGATTCTAGCAGTAAGGAAAATGAATAAATTAAAAAAAAAATCTGAACCACTGATAAGAACAAGCAGCAGGCAACCCAATGTCCTCAATTAGGGTGGATGACATCTGCAGTGTATTTCTCTCTAATAAAGCCCTCACTCTGTATTCCAAAGCACACGATTCTAACACTGTTAACATTTTAATGTCTTGGGCGTGCATAGTAACATTAATTACAAGATGATTTGGATGACTTCTGAATCTCTTTTATGTCTTCCACTGAGTAAAAAATCTGAGTTGCAGCTTTGATATCATAAATAAAATGTAGAGACCTGCCAAGCATTAAAGCTCTCCTGAAGTAACTCAGATCTGCTAAGTTACATTAAACCTTTATAGCTAAGTAAAGAGCATTCTCTATGAATTTAAAGAGGGTCAGTGTCTATACATTTTAATGGCAAAGCTTTACAGATCTCCAGCATACTTCTTCAGACTGCAGCTGTTGTTGTTTTTAATTACTAATGAGTTAAATCTAATGTTTTGTTGAGCTCAATTTACCTTCTCCGTAGCATTTGTTCAGAAACTTACACCAGGACTAAGTGACTTGCTTCCTTGTTTCCCCAACCCCGGGTCTTCTCTTCCTGCTAACTGCTCTGCTCCTTGTCCGGAAAGTGCAATTGTTAGCAAAAACCCTCCCCAAACTAGGGCAAGATTATCACTGACGCCCCCCCCCCCCCCTTAATTGTGGCACAAGACTCAATGAGCAAACCAAGAGCAATCCAGGGTCCCCATGGGCCTTTCTGATTCACTCTGAAATGCAGTGGCACATCATCTTCATTGCAGTTGTTAGGCATGCTAACCACTCACTGCACTGCCATCATCCCTGCATCAACTGTGTAGACACAGTGCAGTGGGGAAAAAAAAAAGAGCAAGGGCCAACTTTTGTGGAGGGAAGACATAGAGCAACCCTGGTTATGTATGGCCCTGAATCTTTTTTAAGTCAGTACAGTAAAACTGAGGAGAAAGCTTTTCACACAGTTTTGTAGCCCACTTCATGTCAGTGTAAATGCAAGGAGCAAAGGCATGCAGAATCAAGCTTTTATTTTCTCAAATGACTGCCTGAAGCAAACAATGGACTTTGTCTACTGTTTGGAACAGGACAAGGATCTATCCTGCCTTCTTGGCACTACCACCAGTGGTGTTAGGAAACAGACTCCTGTTTGTGAAACTCTCCCTGGGGATGGCTGAGGCACGACACTCAACCCTTCTTGCAACTTCAGTCATCTCATGAAACTTCACTCCATCATAGGTTGTCATATACAGTTCAGCAAGAGCTTTATGAGAAACATCACTATAGGAAAGGTTCGTACCTATTTGAAAACTACCATTTCTTTGGGGCAAATGAGCAAATGTAAATGCTTTGATCTTTTCTTTGACACTGGGACACAAGTTGACCAGAGTCTTTGTGCCAAAGGTGTAAGAACACAACTGATTCGCTTCCATGCATCATTTACAAGAACAAAGTGACAATAATATGTCAATCCACAGTTAGGAATTGTGGTCATGAGATTTGTGATGAGAAGCTGCTCAAGCCATTTAATCTCTTTATAAACCTCCTCCCTCAGAATCTCACATCCCATTTCTGATGACATTTCTGGGACACCACCTCTAGCCTGTATTCTGCTTGTTTGGGTTCCACAGCACACACACTCTTCTCTGTCTCTCTCAGCTATTTATGTATCCACACACACACCTTTTTGTTTTCCACCTCTTTAAATATATTGATAAGAGACATTTACTGGTCCAGTTAAATTTTGTACATGTCTGAGAAGATAATTGAAGAGAAATTAAGAGGAAAGCAAACTAGCCTTGGGATCTATGCCTTCAACTCCATTTTTAGGTACATTTTAGAGGGTAATTTATACAAACTCATTTAATGCAGATGTTCTCTCCTTTTCCAGCCTTCACAGCCTCAAGAATTAATGAAGCACTGAGAAATTTCAGAGAATATCTTGATGTTAATGATTTTAAACCCTTCCTCTGAGGAGCAAGGGCAATTATTTCTACTGTTACTTTGTTGCAGTAGATTTTGTCTTCCAGGTGGAGCCAGCTGCTGGCATAGTCGTGCTTCTGCTTTATGTCAGAAGCTTGGGGGATTCATGATTCAGAATTTGAAATGTTTTTGTTGATAAAAAAAAAATCAAAAAAGTGTACCCCTTTAGATACTTCAGCCCACAATTTGCTCAGTCGGGAAAGTAATTCACATTGATAAAGTTGCATAAAAGGCACAGACTCTTTTCCCTGAACAAAGATATGATGGCACTCACATCTTCAGTCTTCTGGTGACACACACAGCCCCATGGATTTTCATTTCAGCCCTGCTTTTTAGCTCATATGGTTGTTCTGCTCTCAGCTCCTCTAAATCAGTTATGTGGGAAAAGAACTTATGAAGTTGGAATAATTCACTCATAGCATCACCCATACAGAGCACCAAAAATTTGCTCAAGTACCCCCCAAAACTAAGTTCAAATGAAGAGTTCAGCATGTCTGCACCTAAAAGTAACTCCATACAATCAGCTCTAGCTATTGAAATGTACATGCAACTAGAAGCATGGATTGTTCAAAAAAGTATCTTCTTTTATTGTAGATTCATGAGATGAAAGCACAAGCTGTAAATCATCCTCATCTGCTGTCCTTGACATACACGCCATGTCTTTGTTGGTGGTCTTAGCTATGAGACAGAGACTGATTTTATCCCAGCCTACATCACTTATCCTATTAATCAGTGCCTGAATGACCATTTCAGGTGACTTTTGAGCAGAAGTGGTCACTGCCTAAATGCCTTCCCATTTTCTGGTGAAGCTGTCTCCTCCTAAGAATGGCTTTGCACCACCCTCTGCCTTGCTGCTTCCCTCTGCTCACCCCTGCAATCACCTGGCAGCGAGCTGGAGGCCCAGAGCTCTCTGACGTTTGTTTTCATTCCCTGGAGCCAGCTTGCTAGGGTGCCTTCACAGCGCACTGCATGCCTGCAGTGATTTCGCCTTAATCTGCACTAAATCCAAAATTTCACCAGAATTTTAAAACCCCATAGCCTGTATCTTTCCCCTGAAAATACTAACAGATTAGTTTATTTCATTTTATCTATTAGGAGATAGCCTGATGCAGCTCCTCATAAGAACATGAAGCGTACAACCACTGAAGGTCGGTTTTTTAATTTATAACAGAAGCTTCATTACAGGGGAAAAAAACCCTGATAAATATGCATAAAATGTGGCTTTTTAATAGCTGGAAAAGCTTGCAATGTAACTACAGGGACAAACCACAGAGGCCCAGAGGGGAAAAACCATAGAAGAGTTAATAAAAATACCCCCTTAAAAAGGTTACTGCATCATCCACACACTACTACTTTCACCAGGTAGGTTTAGTAAATTGCAAGCCAGCAGGCTTTAAGAATGACTATACAGGGAATTTCCAAGACAAAAGTTTAAGTCACAGTTACATGGGTCTTGTCTTCCCTTGTGCTTGGGCAAAATTGCCATTAATATTAATGGCAGACAGGCATGCATGTAAAGGAGAGAAACCCCTAATTAGTGTCGTAGCACATGCAACATTCCTAACAGGGAAACCATTTTGTATGCCCTAATTGCACAAAATTGGCAACAAGTTACCGTATGCATCTATCAAAGGCTACAGAAGCTCATGAATTCTCCAGTGGTAGGAAAACGTGCCCATACTGCAGAGTTTGGGTGACAAGAGCAGTGTGTATGTGTGTTATCCCTACAACCTCTGCTACCCAGGCAAGGCAGCCCTGCAGGGGTTCACTGACCACTGTTCCTGCTGCACCCCTCACCTCTCAGAAGGGACACACAAGCACCTGTGCTTTCCACCAAGGTAGATATTTTTCAGCATTTTTTACTTAAACAGATGTGACTGATCAGTCTCTGCTGATATGCAGATATTGCAAAACTGCACTAAAATCACACTGTAGGCTTACCAGAATTGTACTGATCATGTTAAGAAAGTAGGGTCTTCTCTCTCTCATTTGCACGAGGTTTCATATAATACATTGCTACAAATCACAAGAAAGCCCGTTTGGCTGCAGAAAGACATTCGAGGTCCAAATCATGCCTGCTACAATTTCTACTAAATAAAAAGCATTAAAATTTCTGCAGAAATAATTCAGAACTCTTCTCACTTAAGTTAATATTTTTTTCCTAACTAAAACAATAAACCAATTTTATCTGCAAGTAAAGGCAAGTGGTTAAGTGGAATTATATGAGCAGCAATTGTTATAGTATGTTTTTACAGAGGAAAAACCCATACATTCTTATAACAACTACCTTTTTAGATTTTTAAATCTTTAAATATACATTACTTAAGCATCTATGTTTTCCCCTCTTAAAAACATCAGGGCAAGTAATTCCTCAAGTGACTTAGTTGACTTCTCACTGATGCAACAGACCTCGTTTTTGCTCCAGAGCTTCAGAGACAGAAAAATATCCTATTCAACATTTTTTAATTTTTAAACTGGAGAAAGAAAATACTGTGTGAAACATCTTCACCTAAATACTTAATTGGAAGTCAACATAAATAGAATACTGGCATCAACCCACTTAACAAGAAACATGACTGGCTCACTCAATATTTTCTTCACTAAACATGGAAGTTTTTTTCAAAATCAAATTCTTTCCCAGACTTTTTTTTTTTTTTTTTTTAAAAGCAGTAGTCTTCATTCTTCTAGAATCAAAATCTGGAAGCGACCAAAGTGAAGTCTGAGAACGTGAAAGTTTAATCATCTAGGAGCTCAGGTAGCAACAGCATATCCACTTCACCAATTACAGTAAGACAAATCTGCCCATGTTGTATTTGTGGATAGACTGTTTGGCCCCTAATACTCAACTTGGACGAGCTTAATGTTTCCCTGGCTGGTCTACTGTCATGCCCATCTGTCAGAGTGGCATAGTGCCCATTCACAAGGTAGAATGCCAGTTTCAACCAGAGTATGGATACTAACCAAAGACCAGTTTAGGAGGAAAGCCTATTGGATGTAGCTAATGACACCTTATTTACAGAGATCCTCCTGGTGTCAAGCAGTGCCAAATTAAGAACACATGCTACATTACAAGGATCACATCTGTTAACAAATATTGGCACTTTGTCACTGGCATCTGCCTCTTTTGTTAATCTACTTCGGTAGTGAAAAGGCTGCCTCGGAAGAAGCATTCAGGCCTCATCCTACCAGCATAAATCACAGATTTACTCACCAAGAATTTCCCAATAACAGGCCAAAGTCTGTCAATGTTACCTCTGCGTACATCTCTTCCCAGGGGTCAGTGATGCCCTGTAAAAAGCTGTGAAATTATAGAATTATAATACCTATTCAAATGAGTTTTTTCATATGTTTGAGGATTTATTAAGCCTATTGTCACCCTGTCAGCAACAAGAGGAACATGATTGCAGAAAACAGAGTGACAAGTAATAAAAAGGGGAGAAAGAAGTGTTGTATATTCTTGGTACAGCTGAATTTGCAATCTAAGTAGAAGACTGAATTAAATACCTCAGTCCAAAGGAAAAAACAAAACCAGAGTGCCAAACGTGATGTTCTTTGGATCTCCTTTGCTTTCATGTGTTGGGTACTTTTTTTTTTTTTTTTTTTAAAGCTGAACAGTATGGATGTATTAAGGCATGGACAGCATGGGCCAGCACAGAAAAGCCTCTGTACTGAAGGCATGTGATTACAACAATTTCCATTTTAAGATTATTTCCAGCTTCCACCATAACAACAAAATGGAACATGTTCACCACTTATAACTACCACTGTAATCCCCGCCAGAGACTGGGCTGACAGTACTGAGCGAGCAGTTTGCCACAAGTCGTGCCATGGATAGTAAGTCCAGAAGTTGCCAGTCCTTGCCAGCAGTCTCAGCAATGCTCCGTGTGGCTGAGGAAGACGGAGGTGGGCTGGGTCCCCATCCAAGCAGGTGGGAACTTGAGCTCTAGGGGCTCCTCCTTTTTTGGGAGCAGCTGCCACACCCCCTGTTTGGCTGGTTGGAAAGCAAGGGAAAGTGCACTCTAGCAAGTCTCTCATTTACCCTTAGTCCAGGAGAAAGGAAGGCATAAGGGATGCAACATGAGGGTGAGACTGAGAGGATGCTACTGCTTCCTGCCTTCTGGGTACAGAGGCAGCCAATTACAGGGATCATCAGCATTCAAGGCTGGTGTCAAAGAATGATGGTAGATATAGCAGGACACTTGTACTAACCTCCTTTCAGGTATCTTACCTTGGTGAAGAGACCAGGACTCTACTTATTTTGTTGATGAAATATAATTGCCTAGCTGGCCACACCGCAAGATAGTGCATAACCATAAGTAATTTACAATAGGATGGGAAGCTCTTGGACTGAGTTATTTGGTAACAAGTAGCTTTCACTGGAGGTAGCTTAAAGGACTAGCTGAATTTTCTTGAACAGGCACGAAGAACATCAATCCCAAAGAATCTCTTTTGTGTTGGCTCTAGGAAGGAGAAAATACATTAATACCCTCCTAGGATGATGAAGGTCTGAGAACAGGATGATGCTATTGGGAAGAAAATGAAGTGTCTTCACTCCTTAGTCAGTTGCAGCTATTGCTCAATCTCTACCCAAGAAGTACCACTAAGAATTACTATTTAGTTCACGTCATCTTTGGTGCTGAGAGATCTAGCTCCAGCTCTTTTCTCTGGAAAGAGTACCCTTTGGCCACCCTGCTCTTTCAGTTACACCAACCAACCACACTCGCATCAGTACTGTGAGCTGGCTATTTTAGCACGGTTCATTTTGCTAACATTCGCAGAGAGGGCATAGTGCTCCTCAGGAAGCATTGAAGGTGAGATGGTATAAAACTTCAGTCTTCCTGTGCTATTAGAACAGCTCTGCCCCATACCTCATCAGCAAGTGTTGATCTTTGTAGAGGTTCAACTTCAGGCTTCAGATTAAGCTAGATGAACCATTTAAAATGAAATGAAGGCACAGGGCTGCTGTGTGTCTGTACCTTTGGTGTCCATGCAGAAACTACTCTCTCCCAGCACCGTGAAACAGACATTCTTGTATGCTCTTTACCAAGATTTAAGTGTAAAGCAAATAATTGGTTTTCTTTCTACTGTTGGATGAAGACCATACAAGCACCGAGTTGAATTTGCTCTTCAGTGGCACCGCAGTGTTTCACTTGCCAGCCAGCAACAGTTTAACCAGTCAGGATATACAAAAAGGGACTGAAGATTTTGTGGAATGATTCCAGGAAGTTATAGTTACCAGGGCTGTTACACATGGTTCCTTCCTCTTCCTTTATAGCAGCACATCTTCAGCAGAGACATCATTTCATTAGATAGAAACATGCAATTAGGACAAAAGAAGCTGGTATCTTACACTGTGTGTAAATCAGGAGAGTTCCTCAAACATCTCCAAACCAATCGTTAGCCCACACACCTGCAAAGCTTCAAGACAGAGGCACACAATAAGAGAGGTATTTAACAACAATTTAAAATAAAAAGACACACTGATTGATTTGTCTTGGAGGCCTGAATAATGTCTAGTTTGTGACAATCTATTAGAGCAAAAAATAGCATATATATGATGATACAAACATCACACTCCAGCTTGGCTGCTGGATTTATTTTGCTTAAATAGTCTTAAAGCACAAAATGACATTTGCAATAATGTCACGGGGGAAAAATGTTTAACTGCCTCCTGGATTTACCTGGCACGTGAAAGATGTAATTCTAAAGATAACGATAATGATGTTCCATTTACACATCTCCTGTCACCCAAATTAATCCTTCTGTTTTGCTAACTACACAGGAATATCCTTGACCACGAAGTTGCAGTCAGTACTAAAGACTAACAGCTTAAAATAGGAAATAAGAATTTCACCCACTTGGCAGCCAGCTCTGAACTACGAGAGGTGCAAGGTGATTAACCACAGCTCAGCTCCCAGCCTGGGTGTGTCCGCAGCATGTTTGCTGCAGGCTGAGCACACATATCCCCGGGATCCAGCTTTCACCCGGCCCACGCAGCTAGCAATCCTAGCAAAGATGTCATTTACAAAGAGTTCACCTAAGTCAACACTGCTTAACCTGGTAAGAAAGCAAAGTCTGTTAAACCACCAGAGCATTTCCCAGCACAAGTAATGGTTCCAGTACAAACCCTGGTCATGTCTGCTTCTTGTGCACCAGACAAATGCACTGGAATCACTGTTAAAAGTGACATATGTGGCTGTGGAGTCCAAGTTACGCCACTTAATTTTAGACACATACGAATTAGATGTCTCATCACTCAAATGCTTTCTCTAGAGACGATGTGCACCTCCAGAAGGCATTTCAAGTCTTAGGTCAGTTAAACTGCCCTTTTTAACAAGCTCTCCCTCCCCTACAACTAGAGAGAAAGCCAAGGGTGACACAGTCTCCTGAGATAGATCCTTAATGCTTGGTGGCAGGAGTCACTTTTCATTTGATACACCTAGTTCAGAGAAGCAAAATGGTGTTTCTTGGCTGGCAATGAATCAGAAAATACCTGCTTATCTAACCCTAAATGCCAAACCACACCTCTTTAAGGGTTCCTGTCTGGTCAGCCAGTCCAGGTAGGCTGTCTCCTGGCCATTTGCATCGCTGGCTCTTGCATGGAGCCGTTCACCTGTTCAAGATGGCTGGAAGCCCTGGAAAAAACAGCTTCCATCAAGGAACCAACACTAGCACTAGAGAAGGTGTTGCCTCTAGTACCATGATGGGGCTCCACAGGTACCTGGCCATACAGGCCTACTGAGACTCTGCAGCAACTGAGGGTTTTGCTGAATAAAAGTGATAATGCTGATGGGACTGCTCGAAAAGCAGTAGTAATAGAAATTAAATCAAAGAGAAGGGCTAATAAACAAGTGAACCTATGCATGTTTTGTTCTTTTACAATAATATATGAATTTAAAATATTAATTTATGTACATTTAAAAGGCTAAGGCTAGAAGATAGAGGCTGCAGAGTGTGATTTCTACAAACCTGAAATAATATATCCATCTAAAACCAATTCATATTTATTAGTGGAATAAATCCTTAATATTCTTTCAAAAAGTCTCATCAAGCCAAACAATGTTCCAGGTTCCAGCCCAAACAGAACTGGAAACTTATGTCAGAGAACACTGTTAAAAGTGTTATTAAAGTGACCTGCATGTATTTTCTTCACTTCTGTGGAAAAAGCCTGCTTTTAAACATTTTATCAAATGCTGCCCTCTAGTGAGCAGATGGCTTTCAGATGAACACACACAAACTGGAACAGTTGTATGGTCTAAACAAAAAACTTAACCAAAATAACCAAAGTACATACCAACGGAGACAAAGGAGTCAAATGAGATGTCTGGATCATTAGCAGCAATTCTGACGTTGTTATATTATTGCTGATGATGTTTCCCCCCCTACTGTTTTATAAGTGTCTGAATTCAGTGCATTTAGTCATTATAACGTATTCTGTATCCTCCACAACTCCCGCATCTTTCCATATTTTAAACCTCCATCAGACTTTGTATTTCGTATGCTCAAGGTTTAATGATGTGTTTCACCATTCTGGAGACTCTCCATCATCTTATAGGTAGTCTGTTCGGAATTAAATCCTCAACGTTAAATTAACCTGCAAGATAACAGAGTTCAATGGCATTGTATAGATACCTGAAAGTGTGCAAGGGAAGAAAAGAGCAACAAAAAACGTCTACCACCATGCTTGATTCATACTATTTTTCCTCATTTTCCCACAAAAGGGACATCTCCCATCCTTTACTTGCTTACGTTAAATTTAAGCTCCTGCTTCTTACCCATTGATGAAAAGAACTGCTCTGACAAACAGATTCAGAAAAAAGCATGGAAATTCTCATAAGCCACAGGTATAATTAAAAAAACCAACACAAACTAAGCCTCTCCAGCTCCCACAATAGCATGCATTTAATAGATTCCAACCTGTTAATGTTTACACTGGCTCAATATTTTAATAGTATTGATTTTATTTCTCCATCAAGTAGCAATTTCACCCATTAAGGTAGAATTAGTTGTCTTATAGTTTACGAGTAGCATTTAAGTAGAGGAGTTTGTTTTTCATGGGATAATTTTCTTTTAAATGCACACTGGTAATACACTCTAAAGCTCAGCTTTCCTCCTTCTGCATCTTGCATATGCTAAATGAGTTCTTTCGGCAATAAAAGAATAACCCACCACTTATCATTGCAGTCCAAAAGACCGTGTGTAGCAGGGTATAAGGAAACATTTCTTCAAGGCTGTGCACCACCACCCCCCACGCATTTTCTTGAAAAATAGAACACTTGTGTTTCATTAAAGGTATATGAAATAAACCACATAATTTTCAATGTTACAGTCACTGCTACCAGATAGATATTCTGCCCACTACAGCAGGGAGGCAGTCACATGCACACAAATTAGTTTGAAGCCTCATCCTTCAATCCATCTTGGTAACATATGGATTCATATGATGGGAGGTATCAGCATTCTGTGCATGGGAAATAGCTAGATCTTGACAGCTGCTGGAATTTTTTTTCTTCCACACTACCAACACGCCTGAAGATTTTCACTGCAAAGGAAAACAACCCCAAAGACTTCAGAAGAGCTGACAAATCTAAGGGCACCCAGTTTTGGGTGGCTACTCCCATGCAGCTTTGAGAGGCCTCATTTTTGGAAGATGCTTAGCACTTACCTCAAAAAATAATCTCCTTTCAAGTTTCTCAAATTAAACACTACACAACAGAGATGCATGGTACCAAGGCACATTTTTTAAACTGTTGCTCTGACTCCTTTGGTTTTATTTTCGTAACTACATCTAAAAAAGCCAGAAATGGTGAAAAAAAGTGGGGAAAAAAGGAGATGATGATACTTAAGGAAATGGAAAATTTAAGTTTTGGATCAGATTTCTTGGATCAGATTATTTTGTGCAGAATATAAATCACTACCATGTACAATTATCTTCTAGGTGTGTCGAAATCAGGGCTTTTGTTAAAGGTGCTGTGCAGAAACGCTGCACTGGCATTGACTGCTCATTTACAGCCTGCATGGGCCACGCAGTCACCTGACATGACTCCTTTGAGGGGATTTTTCATGGGAGTATGCAGGAACAAAGCTGTATAACTGGAATTAAAGTCAGCAGGAGATAAAAGAGAAGAGATAGACTGAAATACTATCCAAATACAGAAAATTTCAGTGATCTATTTTATGTTTCTGTAAGAATGCAAAGCAAGCATAGGAATAATTTTCAGTTTTGACAAAAGATTGCACTTGCCTTTCATCCTGTCTTCTACGCAACAAGACAGTTCTCAGGAACACTCCATCCCCAAAATGACAGTGTGCTCACTCTCCAGTGAATGTGTATATGACCAGGATCCAAGGGACAAAGTTGGCTGGCAGGATCATTCACTCTGCTTGGTAAAGACCTAGTGCTGGCAGGGAGAGCAAGGAAAACATTGATCCATTGCTCCCCGAACACTCACTAACAGGAATCCATAGACTGCACTGTAGACTTAAACAGACTTAATCATAGCATATGAAGATTAATGAACTCCATAATTTGTGTAATGTGGAAAGTACTGGCATACTGCACAGTGAAGCAAATCTGAATAGAGCTTTGCTCTCGCAGAAAGAGTCTCAATGCAATGGGACGGGATGCAACCAGTCTTGGCTGCATCTTACCCACCTTAGCAGCTAGGTAAAACTTGAGCAACACAATATCCAAGGCAACTAATCCCTAGTGCCAGTTCTTGTGATTTTATTCCAAATTACATTAGTTTTAGATAAATTCTAGCCTGTGGTTCTCTGTCAACATGTAGGGGTCTTACGGAGACTGAATCAGTGCCGAAACAAGGGCTGTGCTGGAAATGATTTTGCCCAGTTTGTGAAGTAGCTCGTTAAAATCTGCCTCCAGCGAGTTCTCTGTTACCCGAGCTGTGCAACTTACACTTCTGCCAGTCCCCCTGCCCATTCAGGCATGGATCTGCCACCACCCATGAAACTTATTGTCATTAGTTTGACAGTGGGGCCCTGGGCAGAACCACCCACCCAACTTGGATACCCACCCTCCTCTCCGAGCGTGGAAAGCTGTAGGAAGAGCTGGAGAGCAAGGGCTCCTCATTCCTCTGCTCTTTTCTGCACACTTTCTGTTTCCTATCTGACTAGCACTACAGTTAAAAACCCAGTTTTTGCTGGGCTTCTGTACTGGCCGGACACCTGCTGATTCCCATAATCTCCACGTCCACAGAAACTTCCCTGCAATTAGATTTTTCCTTCCCGAATGACACCAATTGCAAGTTATGCCACTGCTCACAGAAACACTAATGAGAGTTCACAGAAGTTCCTTCCTATCCCACACCCAAGCATTCACGTGCTTTGCATGTCTCGAAGGGCCACATCACAACAGCACTGGATGTGGTTTAACTAACCTGGGTTAAATTTTCACCAGCAGCCATAAAGTAGATTCACTTTTCTAAATGTTTCCTTGAGAAGAGTGTCAAATGAAATATTTCTCCACCTGCACAAAGATAACTTCCATCCTGACAGCTCTGCAGCACGACCCAGATGAGGCTGAGAGAACTGTCTTCTTCCAAGACCTACTCTGCACCTGAATTGCACATCCCAGACCTTTTGAGTTTCATGTCTGCTCAAGACTCCCTAACTAATCTGTTTATCCCTGTAAACACTGGAGAGAAAATTTCCTAATTCATGTGAATCTGAGAAAAAAAAAAAGTCAAACTAGGGGTTAAAAAAAAAAATAAAAATCTATCTCCCAAATATTTGGGTCAGAGATCCAATACATCAAAAATTACTTTCTGTATACCATTTCCAAAGTTTGCTTTTTTTGTTAAAAAAAAAAATCCATTATGCCATTAGCCAGCCGAAAGACTTGATCACCCTTCCTCATATATGGTGGATTTTCAGTAACAGCACACACAGGCATGTGCTTTGTACAATTCATTGCCGACCTTGTGCTTCTGCTCTGCTCAGCTGCTGTTGCCTACTGTTGCAATGGAAATCCATGATACACCTCACAACTGGCAGCATTCTGGCAGGCATCACACATACTTGGCACAGTTTAGAGTAGAGCTCCTCCCATCAGTTAGGGTCATACGCTTTTCTTCATCTTAATTTACACATGTATATGGAGCAACTCTATTCAGACTTAGCTTTAGGTTGCACAGCTGAAATGTATTTGTACAGATTACACATGTGCGTGTTTCTAATACTTTATGTGACTGAAATAGCTGTGTATCTCCTGCAAAATGATATCTAAATAATAGCCACAAAAATATCTGTTTAGGTAAATACTGAAATATCAAAATCATGACTATAAAATAGCTACCAAGCAACGGACCCAATCCTACCTTCCCTTCAAACAGTGACAAAACTCCCCTTGATTTCAGTGGAAGAAGCTTTGACATCTAAAGAGCCACTGCCTGTCAAATGTGTTGTCTTGTTAATATTTTGCAAATAAAAAAAAATAATATGAAAAGAGCAATTAAATCCTATTCCAGGGTCTTCTCTGCTTTGCTTATTATTCCCCATTATTTTCTGAGAACTGTCATGAAAATAAAAGTTTTTAAAGCCAGTAGCCATATGTTGACTGCTGTCCTTTTACCAAAGGCAAATACAGATTTGTTTGAAAATTTACTTAAAAAAAATGGTCCCAGGTTAAGACCTTGTATGCCAAGTTTCAGCCCAGAGTGAATTTTTATGGCCGAGTTATAAACCCTTGAAAATAGGAAACTAATACTGCAAGGATTTAAAATAATAGAAAATGTTTCACATAATATAAATCTATAAGCAGAGTATTATATTTAAGTCTTAATATCTACATAGTTGGATTATCTTATATCTTGACAATCATACTAAGTAATCTTGCCTCCTTTCCCTTCCTTTGATTCAGTGTTTCATTCTTATGCATTAACAATGCTCTGGGCCATAAAATACTGTATTAATATTAGTTTGTCACAGTAGACTAAATTTAGAACAACTCATTAATATGGGAGAGTAAAAGGCATTCTGCCAGGAGTGTGAGTGACTCTATAAGCTCTTAAGGCTATAAGTTATGCAGATATGCCACTTGAACTAGAGAGCTAGCAATTCTTTTTGTTACTAATAAGAGATTCTATTAGGTGAAGCTGATTCTATTTCTAATTAAAAAATGTGGAAAAAGGCAATTTTACCATTGGATGTATCTCTGATGTGTAGCCAGAATAAGCCATACACCATCTTTCTCTGCTTTCTGGTCAGATAGGATTAGTGGCACACGCACAGATTGAATTTTTCCCTGCAGTATACAGGGGAAAAAAAACCCCAAACAACTCCACTATAGTATTTTCTTTGGTACAATCATAATCTGTGTATTCAGAAGAAAGTCCAGCAATCAGAGCTATTTCAAAACAAATCTCAACAAAATGTTTAGAATTGCCCCAGTGAAGAAAGTTTTCATTTTTCACAAATGCAGTCTTTCACTCATATAGTTTCATGCCAGTAATGCCTTCTCAAAGGTTGTCAAATATTAATTTTTTTAAATTTAGTCCCTTGCTAAGCTACAAATATTCATGTTTAACACCAAGTAGCAGTTCAGGGGCTGACAACAGTATGTACCTTTTGAATGATGCATAGAAAGCAGCAGTTAGCACAAAGACAAAGCCACCAGATTGGTCTCAGGGAAACCCAGTGTCTGAATTTTTCATGATTCCTCTAGCACTTAAAGAATAAGAAACTGGCTACTACTGTTGGGAGATCAGCATTGTGAAGGTCAGAGCCCAAAAAACATGCAAGTGAATCAGGTTTTGCCTGGGGAAAGTGAAAAGGGATTTAAGCTGCTTAAGAGAATTATAAAGATTTTTTTAATGTATTTTACAAACACTGTAGTAGCTAAACAATAGCTATAAAAATGAAGAATCACATCTACCTACTATTCATTGCTTGTAAGTCTCAGAAGACAGAGAAAAGACCTTTTCTTTATGTCTGAAGGCTTAAAACTTCCAGAGATCATTCTTACAGGATTCCCATTACCCTTCTTTTGCCTTTTAAGAACTGTAACTACTTCAGAAGAAAATTGATAAATGGCAAGTGTAAAATAAATTCAATAATTTCTCTATGCTTACAAAAATGCAGCTGCAGTAAAGTGAGGTCTTAATTACTCTGCAGCCTAATGGCTTGTGTATGTTTATTTTCCATAGCAGACAAACTTTACTTGATCTCGTAATTATTTCTAGAAAGTCTAAATTGATTCCGGGGGGGGGGGGGAAGAAAAATAACAGAAACTGCTTAGAAAAACATTACACTGTTTAAGCAACTGATGACTTCACCTGTCATCATCTAGTTAAGCTCTTAATGAGTTATTTTCTATTCTTGGTCACATCTGATTTTTTTTTTTAATATAAGTCCCTTTGAACAGCTGGGAGTTACAGCACCCTTTGATCACAGTATTCTGAATTTTCAGTCAAAATGAGGACATTTTTGTCCTTACTTGGGCTATTTTTGCAAGTGTATTTCTTCAAGTATGTTTTTGGGCATTACTTTGCAGGCATACAAGGAAGCTGAACAATTAATGTATACATTTTTACATAAATGTTTATAAATTTAGTAAAGGGAGAAAGCTTTGCCACAAGAAACCTCAGCTCTTTTGAAGGCAGTTTTCTAATGATGACCCTTGGCATGCTAGCCCACATGGGATTCCTCTGAGAAAAGTCTGATGAAAATTAGTCTATTCTCATTTCAAACAGAATTTTGCTGAAGTCCTGATCAGAGCATCAGCATGGAGTCCAGGGAGACAACACACGCTACTTGATTCACTCCGCAGCCTCCCTCTCCTGGTAATTGTTGCAGGAACACATAGTGACAAGACTATAGGATGTGAGGGGTCTGGATGTACTCAGGCTGTTACTCTCTGTTTAAAGATTTAAACCATCAGGGTATGATAAGGCTTTTTGATGTTCATTGAACATGGAGCTTGGGTACAGAAGAAGGGGAAAGGGCTTCACCGGAAGGCAATCATCTTTCAGAGCCACAGTAAGACTGAGAGAGGTGGGAAAATCTCAGTCTCAGCATAGACATGGAACAAAGGGAGATGAAAGGGCTAGGGTGAAGAAGGGGCCAGATCTGGCTGTGAGGCAGAACTTGCACTAAAAGATAGTTCGATGCCTTAAAAAGCAGAAAAAACATTTAGTGTTCTTGCTCCATTAACATACACTGTTGGCTAAAATTTAACTATTCTGCACTTTTTTTACAGTTTATATTGACACTAGGTTTAAACAATGCCTCTGGCTTATTTTGAAATTATTTAATGAATGTACTTTGTCAGAAGAACATCATTTCCTAATTATACAGAAAAGTATTAAATGATGAGCTATTTTAAAGACTAGATACAATCTCTTCTTTCCTAGGGGACAAACTGAAAACAGGCTGGTGCCACGCATTACTGCATAACGTGTATGATCTTGCAGGGGTGGGGGGTGGGTGGGGGGCAGAACTTTTCCTATAGCCAGGCATCTTAAGACAAACATGCAGAAATACTACCATCACCAGGTAGGGCCGATATGCCACTGTTTCATCACCGAGAAGGAAATTACTACTTCCAAGGGTAATTAAGGGCCTAATCCTGAATGGTAGTAAGCACTTTTGACTCTCATTAGCTTTAAAGGGAGATGAGAGGAATCAGTGGGTCACAGGATCAGGCTCTAAAACGAAAAAGAGATTTGAAGGAGCCGTCCACACAATTTCATACACCAGGAGGAGGAGAAAGACAGTTTGATCTGAGCATCACTTCTATGCTCTGGGAGTTTCACAGCACCTCCACCGTACAGCACTATAGTTTTGTAGGTCCAATAGGCATTTGCCAGCATTAGCAGCTCTGAAATAAGAGAGAAGGTAAAGGATTCGCACAGAAAGCTGAGTGTTAAGCTGATCAAAGTTAGAGTTACAGGGATTTATATGCACCTTTCTAGCTAAGAAAGACTGTCTGCTTTTTTATACCAATCTCAGTGGACGAAATTTATCCTGATGTAACTCAAAGCATATCAGAAGAATTACTGCAGAGATAAAGTGGACCCAGTCTCCCTCTGATGTTATTTATAATCTGTATGTTTTGCTCTATAATAGCATATATAGTTAGAGGCTTGCCTGACTGCAGTCACTTACAAGGGTGCAAAAGTCTATTGACTTCAGCAAAGTTAATTCTGAGTTTGATGAAGGAGATTCACATCAAAGCAGTAACAAGGGCTATTCCTAAAAATCATTCCTACATATTCACTGCTGTTCTTAGCTTGGCATTAGGAGCTGTATTAACACTCACATTGGGCTGTGCATGCTCCTTCAAATCTGAAGTTTGACACCCTTTTTCTAACAGCTAAATGCCCCATCTGCATCTGTTGCGAACCAACTCGGTCCTGCAGCATGTTTTGTGAACCGTCTGCTTCTGTGAAAGCGCTTAGCACGTATGTTTGGAATCCAGGGTTGGCTTTCAAATCCAAGGCTGGCATTTTCAGAAGCATTTAAGAGACTTAAGCATGTAAGTCCTACTGAAAGTCAATGAGACTTTTCTTCTTAAATCACTTCAGTTTTCTGAACATTAGATCCTATTGCATTTCAGCAAGAGTTGGCTGCCTCCCAGCTAAGGCTTTGAAAAATCTAGCCAACAAAATAACACTGCCACAAAATTAACACCAACATTAGGCACAAGTTGTGTCACTGGGAGTCTTTCCATGATCGGCCTACTTAGAAAATGGTAAGATCTCTAAAAAGTGATTCCTCTCTACCCAGGACCCTCTCCAGATTTCCTGTGAGGAAAGGGACACTCTAGTTACTGCACAGATGCCCCATCTGACAGCCCAGAGGCCACTTTATCAGCAACTGTACTGGCAAACTTCCACTCAGAAAGGAATGGGACTTTCTTTGCTGCCATTATCCAGAGAGGCAAACCTGTCCATCACCACCTATGATGATTTCTGAGGTTCATTCTGAGAAAGAAAGGAAGTACATTCATCTGTCGTTATTCTGTACAGTAAACTTAAGTACCTTGCAGGAAGCTGCAGATAAGAAAGACCAGAATATGCTGCTATGCCATCCCAGTTTCTTGTAGGCATATTTGATGTGGTGTTTACGTAACAGCAGTTGCAGGAAACAGAAGTTGAAGAACAGCGTTTTTATTTTTTTTTTAAATGGAAAACGTATTCCTTTTCTTTCATTTCCTTTAGTTGCTGCCACACAAGATACTCATCTGCAGCCATCAAAGAAATTATGCATGGAGCAGTAGCTCACCCAACCCCCTGTGGTTTCAGCTGACACTTTAGAAGCTGGGATCTGAAATGCGGTCCCAGACCATGGATGTCCTAGTTTTTCCATACAGTGCTCCTTCCACAGACAAGTTAAAAAATGCAATTTTGCATGAACTGACAACCAACAGCACTAAAAAGGGCCAAAGTTTGCATGATTCATTGCAGCCACCACAGGTACAAAATTTATAGGAACCAAAAAAGCCACAGTGGGATTGACAACTGCAGCCCATGGCTGGAGGAAGCCAGTTCAGGAAACACAAATTTAACCTGATTTCTTGTGACACAGTCAATTGTGGAATAAGTGCTATAATAGACACATACTGCAACAAGAACAAGAATTGCACCAGTTGCTTTTATGTTATTATACTTCCCAGTGCTCTCACAAAAACTTTCCCCAGAAAATCAATAAAGCAGATTGTGCCCAGCAGTCACCCATTACAGAATTAAATCCATATGCCAACACAAAACAATGAAGAAAACAAAACTAACAAGGGATCCATTTGGCTTTGTTTGACTTTGCCTGCCAGAGAATGAGAATGCAAGGCTGGGTGTAATTTAATGCAAACCTTGGCCTATCCTGGTCATGCATATGACTGACCCTCAGGGCAAGACCATCAATTTTCTATTAAAGATCAGAGAGTTGACATATCAAAGTCAACATCTAGCTGAATAACTGCAGTAACTTGATAATAATTCTTTTGTGGATTTCAGAGTGGCTTTTTGGTAAAGTATCAGAAAGGTAGCAGTTTTCAATCCTGACCCAACAAGATCTGAATATGAAATAAAGGATTTGAGCTTGATCTCTCCATGATGTGAGGATGAATGTTCTGGTAAATGTTAACTTAGTGCTCTGAATAGCTCAGTAATAGATGGGTTTAGGCGGTAATAGGTTTAAAATGTCAACTTATTGAATAATAATTTCATGTTGTACAAATACTACGTGTAAGAAGGGATTTGTTTTGCAAATTTTGAAATAAATGAATGGATTTGTGATGTCCTTCACTGTTCTGGTCAGAACATTATACAAGAACAGAAATTAGTTTTGCTTCAGTAATATCCCTCATTGTTTCCCTGCATTATTCTGAGTATGTGTCGTAACTCATGAATCTTGTTTACGCCTTAACCTTAAGAACCTTGATATATGTTTTGGCCCCCATGACAAGAATGATAATTATTCATTGTGCAAATAAATAAGATAGAAAAAAGAAACCTTGACAGATTTTTCTTAAAATTCTGCCACCCAAACTAAGACGGACAGTGTTAAAACATCATTCCATTACTTACATCCAAACAATTCCTACTGAACACTTACTGAAGCGAGATCCAACACAACCATCAGATTCTGAAGGAATGACGATCCAATGCTGCCTGGCTGCTACACGTGGATGGAAGCATTCAAGCTGCTCCCTTTTTCACATCATGCTATTTCAGCCATTGCCCCCCATCTGGGCACTGATGTAAAGCAACCTGTAGAGTATCGCTAGCATACTCGGGAAGATGATGCCAAGCAATTGACCATATGGCATTTTGGAACATAAAGGCATTCTGGGAGCCTTTTTATTTTTTAATTATGTTTTTCTTTACTTATTCTCAGCTTGCCTCCCTCCAAATTTTGCACTGAACTGCCATTTGTGTACACTTTCACACTTACGTAAGTGATTCTCATTTCAGTTTGCATCAGGTTTAATCCACTCCACTTAAACTGATACCAAATTACCTGTGGTTGAATCCTAGTAGTTTCATTTTTCTGACAGACGCTGAAACCATTAGTTGATCTTTAACTTATTAATCGAGAACAAAAGATATAAACTGTGCCAAACTGTTCAGAAACTCATTCTTTATGAATGAGGAAGGGACGGGATAATGAGGAGGGTTAGCTAAGCTTAGTTATTCCTTCTACTTCCTCTTGAAGAGTGCCAATAGCTGCGTGGCTCATGCCCCAGGAAGAACCCATGCAGTTCGAAGCCCCATCTTCCAGACCTGCTGGAGAACTGGTGGCTGTACCTGCTGTACTCAATTATTCCATGGCCTATTTTGCACAAATAGCTTCATGCATTCAGACTTATTTAAGTCTCCTAAAGAAGTGCAGGACTTCACATCACTGGGCAAATAACCCTGTCCCAATTTCAGATAGTGAACCGGACTTCAGACAGTCAAGTGATTAGGGCACACTTCAGTTAAGCATGATGATGTTCTTTGCTTCTTCACCCCAAATTGTTAGGAAGCATGGCCACAAGGTTAAATAAGTTTTAGTGTAGAATAAGCTGTAGTCACAGGCAAAGTGATTCTAAGTTGTCCTACACAGAGAGAAAGAGCCAAGAGCCTAAACTCCTGAGATGTGCCCCAACCACTCCCCTGTGGAAGTGGTGGCTTGAAAGGGACCCTGGAAGGTTGGGAGCATCCAGACGCTTCTATGGGAGCTGGCTGCAATACCGTAAGACAAAAGGTGATGATCTCTGTACAGGATCAGGCACAAAGAGGAGAGGAGAAGCTGGGCTGTGGAAAGCAGTTCTTCACCCTCATACAAGTATCTTGGAGAACAATATAGGGATTACAGGAAATCATAAGCCAAGTAAACTGCTTTTTGGATAAGTATTTTCCACTTACAAGGCTGCCCCAAGGCAAAAGTTGCTCTTTAAACAGAATTTTATTTTAAGGGCAAATTTACAATTATAATTAGCTGCAATGAGCAGCCAAACCCAGAGGGAGGGCTGCGTTCAGGTCCTCAGTACAGTTCCTCATAGTCTAGCAGCATGTCCATGAGCCCCCACCTTGTCACCTGCCCCCAGACAGCTTGTGGGTCGTGCTGACAGGGGACTCCTGCACTCCTGAAGGAAAAGAGAGTGGAGCTGAGGACAAGGGTTGGAATCAACTGCATAAATAAATAAAGTGTTCCAAAGCTGATCACAGAGGTGACTGAGCTCTCAAAGAAACTAGCAGCACAGAGGAACTTGAAAAGTTACCAGGCCAAACCCCCAACTCACTTCAGCTTTGCCTAAAGTCTCGTTAAGTCAATTTATATGTATAGCACTCCAAACTGGGGAAAAGAAGGGGGAAAAAATCCCAAACCCACAACTGAAAATCCAAACAACAAAATATAGTAAAGCAGCCCTGAGAGACTCACGGAGGGGTCAGTTCTGAGAAGGCAACACAATTTTAGCCCAAAATAAGCCATACCTTAAATTATGAACTTGCAGAGAACAAGAAGATGGTATGGGAGCCCAGTAAGTATCTTCAGCATGAACCAAAGAGTGGGAAGAAGCTTGAATAATTAGTGCTACTGGCGCTAGGAACTTCAACACCAGAACTCAAGGAAGATATAGTCATTCTTGTGAACAGGATTTTTGCTTGGTTATTACTCTGGTATCACCCTTTCCCAAAATATCACAGCTTTTTTCTGTTTCTTGGTTACATTAAACACTAAAATCTGAGACAGTAAAACCAGAGCCTCCTTCCTGTAAGCTATACATTGGAGCCCTATTCAGGACTGCAGCAAGATGACATGGTAAACTGAACAGTTTGACTCCATCCCATAAGTGGACCAACAGCTTGGAGCGTTCAAATGGCAAGCACATGCTGAAGTTCCACCCCCACAACAGTTTGCATCACACAAACAGTATGTTATATTTAGATTAGGAAACATTAAATCTGATCCCAGTCACCACAACAGCCAAAAACTCTGATGGTGCGCGGTAAATGGGAATGCCAGACAACCACATCAAAATTCTCAGTACTAATGGTGCTGAAGACCCTGCTCATCCCTGGCTGCCCACTGACTTTATTATCTGTTATGAGCACAAGTGGTCTTAAATGTTATCCAAAATGATTGTATGTACAGTAGAAGTTCAAAAGTAGACCATAAAAAAAAGGACGGAGAGAATCCAGCTTTTTTGAAGAATACAGGAGCAAAAAGACCTTTCAAAATCTACGCCTCCCTAATTTGATCAGAAACTATGATGACTACACCTTTCATTGGAGTTTCCAGTTGGAAATACGGAAGCATTAATAAAATCTCTCCTAAGAGTACCATCAGTGAAACCTTTCTCTCCAGACTCCATGCCTGCTCTAACACAGCACTGTGGCCAGGGATCATAAATTGGCTTCCTGAAGCCATAACCACACTCCATGCAAAAACATAACTTGCAAGAGCACACAGCTGCCCTCAGGTAACTGGCCTGCAGGTAGTGCAGTTACTGCCTGCATATTCGGACAAACGCTTCCTCCTTCACTCCACAAAAGAAAATCCAAAGGTTCAGATCTTCCACAAAAAGAGCGCTAAGCTGGTATTATTGGTGGAAATAAAATAAATGTTTCTCCTTCTTTCCTGAAACATATGAAAGTCAAGCTTCTAGACAGGTACTATCACTGAAGAGACAGGCTAGTGGAAATACTATGCCACAAGAAGCTGAATAGCTTAATGGAGCAGCTGGTGGGTGAACCCTGGGGCAGGGGTGATAAACAAACATGACCATGATACTTTCTGGAGTGGTCACATTAACCTCTGAAAAACCCTAACAGACTTAGGAATTTGGAAAGAACTCATGCTCTAGCCAGTGCTTTCTGAGAGCCCAAGCAAAGGGCAAAACCATAGTTAACTCAAGTTCAAAGACTAACTGATCTGAAGCTTTCTCTATTAAGGTGAAATTAGGGATGAAGCAGGTACCTGGGTGCTACCAGTACGCTCCAAGTGCTTTGCAGGAATACCTTCCCTGAAGTCGAAGGCTGCTCTTGGAACCAATGGTAGAGCTTGCACTACCCACAGAAGAGGTGATCTTAAGGCATGATGCAGTGTCATTACCCAGAGATCAATACTGCTCAAACAATTATCAGCCAAGCTTAGGAAGACCTATCCCTCCACTGACAAGGACATCTGGATAGTGGCATCTGCCTTGAAATAAAATCTTTTCTATAACTATTCAGCTAGTGTACAAAAATATAGACCCCAGAAGGAGGAGTGAAATCAAATTCACATCATCAAGTCACAGCATTAGCTCCTCTATAAAATAGTTTTGGTTTTTCCCCCCAGAGTTTTGGTTCTATTTTTTCGTGTTAGAATGTGATTTTTCTTGTTAGCAGCTCTGTGATGCAGACAACATTCTCTGAGAATGCAGAATTTAGGCCATGAAATCTTCCCTGGCCACTTCCTCCAACCCCCACAAACACGTCTGTTTCGTAACAGCGCAGCCTGCCACTTGAAGGTTAGTTATTAGTATCCAAAGGCCTCCCTGTATCCTCATATTACATATGCAAGTCTCATCCTTTGGCAGAATCTAACCTTTATTTTTTCCCACTCTTGAAAATAAAGCTTATGTCAAGGGGGCAAGGCCTGTGGCATCTTCTTCCTCCTCCCTGCCTACCATATGCAGAGCCTAGGGCAGCACTGGAAAGAGTCAAGGATTTGCCCTCACTCGGAGAAGCGCCGTAACAGCTGTAAGGGTAGCCCCAAGGATGCGTGCGTCTTGTCACGAGTGCAAGCTTGGGCACGTGCGCCTGGGCTCTAGGTCAGTGAAGCTACAAGGCTTGCATTTAGCCTGTTTCTTTAAATGACCTGTAGACATTAAACAGCATCCTTGATGGAATATGAAAAGCAGGTGTTTTTCATACCAAGTAATGCAGAATTTAGAGAGGAATGCCACACAGCTACAAAAGTGCATTCACGATACCGAGGAACAAATTGCACAGCTGAAACCATCAAGCCATATTTTTAGCTGCAAAGTTGTTAAACCCACATTCATTTGCCTCCACCAAAATATTTCATTCTCTTTGATTAACAAATCTTTCTTAAATGAGGTTCAGTCCTACACAAATGTAAAATGGATGTGTGTTTTTTAAAGCACTGAAACTGATTTGCATTTCAGCACATTGATATATCTATAGGACAACTTTAATAAAAAGGCTGAGCTCTTCCAGATTATTTGGTCTCTGTGTTGGTTTTGCTGGTGCATGTAAAGTTATCTTAAAAAATGAAGGCAAACCAGGGATCCATAGGTAATCTAAGCAGCACAACATTCATGCTTGTTTATATCAGTATTTTCAGCTAGTACATATCCATGATTTATTTGCAAACAAATTAATTAATGTTTCAGCAGCTGTTTGCAGCCAGTCTGTGATCTAGTTTAAACAGAGATGACACTTTTTTTTATTCCACAGGGGCAATTTCAAGTACTCATAGATTATATTCTTACTATCAGTCCAAATGATAAAAGAGCAGTGAATCCTGAAACAGCATAGCTGACTTTATAAGATCAGTGTGCTTCCACATACCCAGTTATTCCCTAATGCCATCTTTCCTGTGTTATCTTTTAATTAAGGCTGCATAATGCCAGTTTATAAACAAATCTCTAAGTAAGATCAAAAAACTGACATATTTTAAATGTTTTTCATTCTCTAGTTTGTGGTCTCCTGGGGGTGTTATTCTAAAATGTACATCTCTGTATGAAATGACTTTTTTATCGCATTGTGTATAATGAAAAGAAATGTTTGAATATTGTTCTGTAACTTGACAATGAACAAACAAATGAAAGAACAAATGCTGGGTAGCGTAAAAGATAAGCATAGTCTACAGTAGGTAGATCACTGCAGAAAACATTACTATACTTTGTGATTTTATTTCTCTTGTTTAAAAAAAAAAAAAAGACTACAAGACAAAATCCCCAAAGCCTCGCTAGGCTAAATTTCCTCCTTCTTCTTTGAACAGACTACACAGATTTTGTTGACTAATTGAGATCAATCCCAGTTGTAAATCGCCTTGCTATCCTACAGCTTTAATTAAGCTACCAGAGGGAGTTGTTTATCAATTAACACTTGTTACAAATTATTAGTAATTATATGGACTTTGCGTATATACTTCAGCCAGTAAAGACTAAGCCATACTTCCCTGTGACAGAAATTAATTCAGATATACTGTATAATATTTTTCTTACAAAAAAACCAATCAGCATGAAAAATATGGAAATTAGATTGGCGTAGGAAGACCTAAAGTAATCCATGGTATTACTTTTAACTAAATGCAACAAATTTTAACATATCTTGTGCATAAATGTAGGCGATTACACTAAGTGAATGAAGTTAGTCCGACTCTTTTTAAACAATGGTAGCGTTCTTTAATGGGCTGCATGGTTTCCTTTTTGAGTAACAAACATCTTAAATAAGGAACATTAGGTAAAAGTTGATAATGTATTCAAACATTAAAGCTACCTATTGCTCTGTGCACTACATTCTGTGATAATTTTAATTGGCTTAATTGAGATGCACAAGTCTGATTAATGTTTAATTCCTTTATATTAAAAAAGAGAGAGTCAAGTAGTTCGACATTTCTTCAATTATGTTAGATCTTTCTAGACTTCAAAGGAATGTTACAGTAGACAGCCAGATACTGGATGAACTGATTAAAGAATAAAGACTGCTCATTATAATCTAAGAGTACAAAATTGGTTTGTGTAGCCTTTGAAAGTTGAAATTAAGAGCTGTTGAGCTAAAACTCAAGCTACAGTAATTAACCCAATTTATAGCCATCTTCACTTACCTGGTTGACTAAGATTAGTCACTTGAAATGATCCACTAGATTCACTGGCTCATTTATAATTCATTCTATGACCAATGAGATGCAATTTCATCCTACTGAAACCTTTGTTTATGAGACAAAGATTTATTGCCTCAACTTAATTTGGTTTTAATCACTTAGGATAGAACCTTCTTCATTCACATTAATGAGTAGAGAGCCTGTTCAAAATCTGGTTTTTTTTCTCCCCTCTCCATTTTTTGACTACGTAAGTAGTAAAAGATTACAAAATCTTTTGGAATAACACAAGTGTTGCATTATAAAAATAAGTACCTTACTGTCAACTTTACATCAGTTGCTCTTTGCTAATACAGTTTACTGTCAAGCAGAAAGGGACAGTCTGTTCCTGTAGGCTGTGTGTGAATAAAGCAAAACTACTGGGCATGAAAGGGATAACTGAACTTCTACTGTAATATTAGAGAAGAGGACAGTAAAGTTTTTCCTTTAAAACTAGCCTGTATTAGCAGGAGTTTTAAAGTTGGTCTCTATTGGCAATAAACACGGAAATCAATTGATTTGAAAAGATCTTTGTCTTTCAACCAGAGTAACAACTTGAAACACTGCACTTGACTGAAGACAGATTCTCCTAGGTCTCAACTATTTACTATCTGCAATGCTTCATAAAGCAAAAGAGAAGAAAGTAATCTAACAAATTTTATAATAACGAACGAGTTTATGAATAGAACTACACTGCTAAGTTATTCATAGAAAGCAGAATACAAGCACTAAAAAAAGGAGTCAGAAAAGCAAATCAGGTAGCCTGTTTTGCCAAATGAAATCAACTGTGTTACAGAGTGTATTTGATAATCATGGTAATAATTTGATCAAGACTGTTCTACCCTAGGACTTACATGGGAGCCCCATACCCAGCAACAAGCATATGAGCCAAATGAAAACATTCCCCTACTAACCACCTTAAAAGTCCACAAAGCCAAAACAACAGTAGGAGAAAAGAAACTTTTCAAATAGAAGCAGTACAGTGGCTAAGGACATCCCAGAACACAGTCAAACCTTTGAATACAGTATTTTCTGACAATACCTGTTAAATGTTACCGAACGTGAAAAGATATCGACACCTGATATTTTCTCATCTGATGAAAACTCTGAGAGTTCTATTGACATTAATTGGAGCAAAGACAATTTTCATATTCCTAGAAGATATGCCCAGCTGTTGGTAGCATCTTACTAGTACTTTGTCACATTAGAGGTTTAATTGTAGAGAAATGCTGTCTTGTAATTACCTATTCACCACAAGCAAGAGGGATTTTTCTTCTTCCCCTTTTCCATATTAAAACAGAAGCTTATTGCTCAGAAACTGAAGTCTCTTTCTGTAATACTGTAAGGCCCATTTCCCTGCACTATCAGATTTATAGTTGATTAAGAAAAATTAAATGCAAACAATTACAGCATCAGTCCTGCAACCATCTATCCTGCCATTACAAATACTTAATTGAATTTGTACAGGAATGCAAGAGCTAGATAATGTAGCTCTTAAAAAGAAGGCAACCTTCATTTCTGGAGGAAAATGAAACAATACCGAGGCAGACTGACAGCCTCATATCTCAACTATTTTGCAGCAAAAATGCTACAGGACATGATTAACTTAAACAAGACGATCTCTACACCAGAGCTAGAAGGAAATATTTTTGACAGACTTCAGGTCTTACTTAACTTACTTCAGGTAAGTTTTCTCTAACCTCTGCAAGAAAAAAAATCAGATGGGAAATTACTAGAACCTTGTGTTGCCTGCATCAATCTATGGCAGCACCGAACGAGGAAAACAGCACATTCAGGAACTACTGTTCCTGCTGGAACACTGTCCACTGTACCACTGCACACTGCTTGAATCTTTGCTTGGAAAGTCCAACAGCTACCGATTCCAGTTTCTACTGCCTGTCACAGCAACAGAGGATACCACCTAACATACAATTCCACAGTCCAATGTTATGACAGCATCCACTTTTTCAGGTATCAGAGAAAACGTTCTCATTTTCTCCATATTTAGAGCTTTTCTCACAAGTTAGGATAACCTGAGATTTCCTGCCCTCTTCAATAACAAGGCTATTTCATCCCTGTCTCTAGGGAGATTATTTCCATGCTCCCCATATCAACTGATGCTTTCCAGAGAAAAAAGTAGTGGTCAGATGGTAACCTGGGCCACAAGGACTTCTCTTACACAGATATGCGTTAACCCTGTGCTGTGTAGTTCTGCAAATGGAAGCCAGGAAGGTGCTGAAAACCTTTTCCCATAATGCTCTTTCTTGTACACATTTTAATGACATTTTTCTATGGTATTAATAGTATCAATAAATTACATGGCGATGGCAGGGTTTATAATTTTGCATAATACTCTTATTTCTTTGGATGGGCTGCGAGAGTTACTAAAGTACAGTAATCCACATTCTTGCCCTGTCAGCCTGCTCTGCCTGCCCAATCTCTCCTTCCCTTTATCTACGGACCACAATCAGGCCTTCACCCCAACACCTTGTGTCAGATCTTATAAATTAAGCAGGCCAAGGGCAATGTTCACACAAGACACCTCTGTCGCAGAGGATAGTGAAAGAAGTATTGGTTAATCCAGAGAAGGCCGTCATCTTTCTGTACCAATGCTGCAATTTGCCTTCTAAGAAATTTCTCATAATGTCTTTCAGACATAAAGCAGAAGATATAAAGGATATTTGCCAACTGTGATTAAATAAAATGGTTTTTATATTCCTATTCCTAAACCCTGACCTGTCAGTGTATCCTCTTAGATAGATACCATCTTTCATCCTAGAGGCAGCTACATTTCATTGGTGGGTGATACCCAATACAGTATTTTTTAAAGCCCTGGGTATCCCTTGGAAGTTAAGATACTATTTAATAAGCTCATCAGCACCTACCCTTGTTTTTTCACTGCCTGGTCTGCCAAATTACATGTTGCAAGAACAAAAGGAGCAGAGAAATTTAAAGTACCTTCCCACCTATCCTGTATGTTCAGTAGATAATGGGAAGTGCTTGCAGCCATAGGAACGCTCACCTGGATATATGGTAGAGAACAAGCTGCCTAGGTTACAAGTTCTGTACTCATTCACCTGCGGCAGAGAGCTGTAGCAGATTTCACATCTAATTGTGAAGTTTCCTTATCTGCTCAAAAATGTTCCTGAACTACACAGTACCTTTGAATTTTCATCATTGGGTGAATCTGACAAAACTCTTGGTATCATATCTCTCTCTCACTCAACTTGAGCAGATCTTGTTAGTGCAGATTAGAACTTGTTAAAGATTAATTCTTAAAGCATCCTCAAGCTTTCTTTTCCAACAAAGGAAACATCAATTACAGGCTCACACATAAACTTTGCCCCTACCTTGAATACTTGCTGCCCTTTATAAATCTTAGATTTCTTCCTCTTGTGTGTGTTCAAAGGAGAGATTTTATTGCCTCCAGGGGTTGTTAAACTGATTGCAATACCACGTATTTAGAGCAGTTCAGTGGGAATTAAGCTGGTTCAATGCTGTCAGACCTAGAATATAGCTGTCAAATAGCATTACAAGTAAAACACCCTTGATAAGAAATAATGACCAAATGTCAATCTGTTTTTTTACCAGCAGCACTACAGACTTAGCTTGGCAATGAAAAATGCAATATTTTGCACATTACAGTAGCTATGCTTTTGTGTTGCTATATAGTAAAGGGTGTTTCGGTCTTTCAATTTAGCTTATTTTTAGATGATACAATTTGATCACAAAAATGCATGTCTCAGACCTACCTTGGATCCAAAGCAGCAACATTAAAAGTCTTGTTTTAACCTCCTCGCTCTCTTCTGTAAAAAAGCAAACAAAAAACCCCCACACAACAGAAACCCCCAAACCAACAGATGCATTAAAAATTAATTAATCATATTTCCTAAGTGTTAGCCATGCAGAAATTAGAACAGCCAATTTGGCTTAGAGCTGCTTTATGCTGCTACAGCATAAAGGTTCAACTTTCAGACATCTGTAACTTTACACTACAATGCGACACATTAGGTACTGTTATTTTCCTGGTTTATGGATTGTTGGTTTTTTAATGACTACTTTGTGTACAAAATTACTAAATGTCTTATGATTTTTTACAGATCCAAGTATTTGTCACTTATATGAAGAATTAATAAGCAATAAATATTTTAATACTTAAATACTCACTATTCATATTCCACTACTTAAATACTTACTTCTCTAACACTTAAATCAGGTGACAATAGAGCATTTACAAATGTGTATTCATTTCTGATAATGCTAAATACTTATATGAAATTGTTCCCATAAATAAACAATGAGGCTCTAAAAACTAGAATAAAAACATTACCTAGACACAACTTAAGACTCATTCATCCAGATGTGATGAGGTTCAAAGTAAAATGCCCGAAAACCTGGTTTGGATAAAGCAGGAGATATTTCAAAATGTCTGCAATAATTTGGGGTCACGGTTTCAGAGAGAATAAATATTTCAAGATTTTGTCTGGGAGACATACAACAGGAATGATACAAAAAGGAAGGACAATGAAAATCTAATGGCATGAATGAACAAATAACAGAGGGAAAGCAAAACACAACCCAAACACTAAAGCACAGTAAGACTAAGAACGTGGAAGCCAAACTGTGCTTTACACGGCATTCAAAAAGGGCACCTGTTGACAGCAGTGAACACCCAGTACATATGAGATAAAATTAATGCAATATATTTAAAGCAATATTAGTACTTTGACAGAAACCTACAAAAATAACAAAGTTAAAAATTAAAAGGAATCTTAATATTGTCTCCCAATTTAAACCCACAAAATATTTTCCATCTCTGAAATAAGCAGTCAAAGGACAGACAGCATCTCTGTGTTTACTGCCTTCTAACTTACACCTGATTTCTCAATTGCGTAAACTTTTCCCCTGCATTTTATTAATCCACTATGAACAAAGAAGCCAAATTAATAGCTATCCAAGGTGCAACTGAAAGAAACTTTCACATGGCTGAAGTGTGGGTTTCAAATACACATACAGAAAGCAAAGATGACAAGACCCAGGAACTACCCCTCATCTGACAGCTTTGATCAGGCTGGACAAAATCTCAACATTTCAGAGCTGGTGAGCCACTACAAGACCTTATATAGCTATGCAATTCCCTGTCTTCAGTGAATCTATAGGACATGAAAGTTAACTCTGAAAACGGGCTGGAACACTAGAAGAGAGGTTTTTGGGTTTGTTTTGGGGTTTTTTTTTTTTTTTTTTTTTTTTTTTGGCAGATACATTTCAGAACAGAATGTCACAGCAAAGCATGACTGGTGCCAGCTTCAGACCCTGATCTTCATTATCAATCCAGGGCTTTGAGCTCAAACTGTCCCCTAAACTCAATGCATACTCATCATAAAGTAATAGGCAATACTAGTACCAGGCAATAGTACAACATTATAATCACTCTAAAAGATATTCCAATATATTTAATAAAGTAAATTCTACCTTCTGCGTTAATGATTAACATTCATTATTAATGGCTGAAGTACTGCATGGGGTATTCCCTTTTGGATGAATTCATAAGAATTAACTTCCACTTGCAGTTTTGCTTTAATACTTTTTGCGTTCCTCTTGTGAAACGTTTACAGCTCATGCACTGATGCTGGAGGAGTAACTGATTTCAAACTCAATGCCATCATTTCCTAACTACACTTAAGGAATCACAGGGGAATAGAGTGTCACTACTGAGTAATATGAATAATTTCACATTGTGAGATAAATGAGGCAAAGAAGGGGCATTTATCCAAAAATCAATCCAGAGCCGCAGGCAAGACTCCCTTTCATTTTTTCTTCCTTAAGTGAAGTGGGAGAGATTTGTGTGTGATTTCATTTTGTTTCCATTTATACAATTCACCATGTAGTCTGTAATTATAGACTTTGGCACAAATCAGCACAAGTTTCTCACTATTGATGTTGAAAAGCTGTCCTTCGATTGGTTTTGCAAGTGATTTTTTTCCCTGTATTGCAGCTACTTCACAACCAGTTAAAGCATACTGCAGGCAAGGCTCTTTGATGCACTGGTTGATGCTCTGAGTGATTTGAAATTAATATAAAATTTTCAATTAAGAAAAAAATAATTATTAAAATACAAATAAATTTCAAACTGACATAATCATTATTTAGCTTGATAAAAAAAACACTTCAATAAAAAATGGTTTGAACTTTACTTTAAAAAAATAGAACTTTGCTGCCCTCTACCTGTCAGTTTCCAGACTGTGGGAGAAGACAGAAAAATCAGAACTACGTCCAAAGTGCCAGACTTTTCACAGAATACTAAAAAACCTCAGAATTCAGCTACAAGGAAAATCAGAGTCACAATTATTGTTCCCATTTATTGGGTTTAAACGGGGGAATGCTACAAAACTATTTGGAAAACAAAACAAAACAAAAACCCCAGCCAGCCAGCTCTTTTGCTTATGATTAGACAGGGAATGCACAACCACCTTGGGAAGAATGACTTCTAAAGGCTTTTAATTACATTCAGCTGGAAGTCACTCCCCCCAAAAATCGCTCACTCATTTAATCATCCATTACTGGGGCTACCAACATGGCTTCCCTCAGGCCAAAACCACTTCATTTCTTTTAAGTATTGTGCAGGACAAGTGCACGCAGGACAAGACAACAGCCACGTTTCTACCTCTGCTTTCTCTCACAGGGGTACACAGCCCCTTTCCTTTTACAGACTATATTCTTCAAACACTCTGGGTTTGTTTTGCTGTTTTGGAAGGCAAGACCTGTGAAAGAAATTAGAAGGAATCAGTCTGAGCCCCTGCTTCAGCTGATTTTCTTTCTGTTGCACTAAAAAGCACTGAACATCCATGACTGCCATCACTGAAACAAAAGAAGAAAACCTCTCTTCCTTACTTTCCTTCTTCTATCAGAAATTCAAGTTGCATTTGTGCTAAACACTTGTGCTGACTACAGGATCAGTACAATCACTGTAGCACTTAAGTCAAACACGGTTACTTAGATGGCAACAGTTTTACCCGTCCTTTTTAAACCTGTAGTTTGTTCATTGGTTTCTCTTAATGACTGCTTAAATAAAAAAGCAGACAAAAAGACCCCTCTTTGAATCCCCAGTAGCCTATCCATCTTACCCTCTCACTGAACAGCAATAACAGCTTCCAATGAATATTTCCCATGTTCCCACTTAGTTCTACAAAATAGGAAGACCAAGACAATGCCCTTAATATCATGATGGTCAAAACCAAACAGGATAAAACAACTCTTGCCTATATGAAATTAAAAGCTAAGGAGACACTTTCCACCCTGTCACCTCACCTTTTGGGAACTGAAGCCATCGGCCAAAACTAGGCATACGTGGAACATAATGAAGGTCCACTGCATTTTAATGAAGCCCTGAGGTAAGTCAGATTACTCGGGCTACTTGTACTGCACACTATAGCACACCATGTCAAACACCTAGAGCATGTCATTAACTTTAAAACATTATGAAATGTTTGCATCTAGGGAACATAAACACACAAGCAAGATACAGTTTGCTAATTCTACTCTTGACTTTTAAAACCAGTATGAAGAAAAACAAGGCAAGTATACCTTTTTAGATATACCTTTTAGACTACTCCTCTCTGAGAAAAGCCTTCCTTCACTCAGAAGGAGACCCCATCGATGGTTGTTCTAACATGTTTTCTTCCAGTAACATTAACAACCCTTCAGATTCGACTGTTACTAAAATCTGCACAGAGAGAAAAAGGTATCTTTCACTAACGTTAACAGCAAAACTTCTGAGAAGCTTGGCATGAAAAGAGACAGCTCCTGCTCTGGACAGCTTATAAAGATGTAAGAAGAGCGTATGCCATCCAGAGAGCAAGAGGGAGTGAGGAGCCTTTTCTCAGTCACGGTCTAGGTTCTACTCTCTAGCAAAGCTAACAAATCAACACTGATCATCTCAGGATTACACCAGGCTCGGCTGCCTACCACCACAGAGGATAAAGAGCCTCCAAGAAGTTCACTTGGGATCTCATTTTATTAACCACGCTGCTGCACGGAAACTACACCAGTGGGCTCCATTATAAAGCCTTAATACAGACAGCCAGACAGACTTGGCAATTCAGACTTGGGTGTTTTTTTTAATCTTGAGTTAGTTTTAAACAACAACAACATAAATCCTTTTTTTGTGAACTTTGCAGGGAAAAAAAAAAAAAAGAAAAAGCAAGCCTTTCAAGAGGAACTGAAAACCAGATGTTTCACATGCCACAAAATAACAATTTTTGAATGGAAACCATAGAAAGCCACTTTGGAAATACGCGGACTGAAACCCTGAACAAGCACCTCTTTTGCTCCTGGATAAGGAGTTAAATGAAATGCGTTCAACAAAAGAAAACAGACACAAAGTAGGCATTTTATTTAAACGGAAGTCCAGGGGTTAAGTCACGCTAGCAACACAATATGTGATTCTGTGTAGGCTCTCTCTCTTGGAATCTCAAAATACTTTCAGCTGCTTTATGAACTTCTATAATTCCCTTATCCAAGTGAGAAGTTGAATCAATTTCTGCAAGACATCAGAAGTCTTTGGAAGAGCTAAACACATGCAGAAAACCTTCAACTCCTATTCAGTTGCTTCTAAAGCCATACTTCCCTCTCATACCACCACATATTCAAGGAGGTTTTTTGAGGTTTGGTTTGGGTTTTTTTTGTTGTTTGGGTTTGTTTTGTTAACAACCAGTGCTCCCAAATATCGGTCAAACAAATAAGAATCTAGAAGTACCACAACAAAAACTCTTTGAAGCAATCCTTTCCCAATCCATAGAAGCTCTCCAAACTGAGCAGTCAATGCAAAGGACCTAACCCCTATGATTTAAGAAAGTATTTTCTCTTCACTGATAGAATAGGAGCAACCTGACGTTTGTTCTCCTGTGAAGGGTTTTCTGACTCACTCAGAGGAAAGGAACAAATACATGAAGTTTTATGAGCACAGTTAGGGATTACATAGCAGTATCATCACAACTGCACCCCACCATGCGAAGTTCAACAAAACTAAAAGTAGAAATATAATATTGGTAGGGAATATCACTAGAGAAACATTTTACAAACATTCTGCATTTGTATATTTTTAACTGTAATGTTAAAAAAGCTAATCAGGTAAGTTTTATGATAGTCTGCCAATAAAGTGCAGAACAACTTTACAAAAGGTGGACATTGACTTAAACTTGGGAAAAAATAAAAATCAAGCCCCTTATAATTAGGATTATTTTTCTTAAGTTAGGAAAAAGAGCTCCACAATAATCTTGGAAAAAAGAAATATGGCCAAGATCCACTTGGAAAGACAATATGGGTCCCAGGAACTAAACAGATAAAAACCTCTTACAGAGAGTGAGCAGAGGTCTGAGATAAAACAAAAATGATCATGCAACCTTGCATACTTGTTTTGCATTTTGAGCATCTTATTTTAGTCACTTAAAATCTCAGGCACTTGAGTTTCTGTAAGTTTAAGAAAAGTTTGAGGAGCTGAAGAATGGATAAGTCCTTTTGCATGTTCTTTCAAAGATTAGTATTTGTCTCTCTGTACGTACTTGTGCTTCCAGCAAGATTTATCATGGATTCAAAGGTTAGGAAAAAAATAATGAATGAACAACTAGGGGGAGGGGGAGGAGAAGAAGAAATCGGTCCTGTATAAAATATCCTTATCACTTTGATAAGAAATCTGAGATCATGAGTGGTAAAACAAATGTGATAGGGGAAGAAGAAATCAGAGAAGCAGAAGGGAAAATAAGTCAATCTTGATTTACAATACTGACATCAGCCTAAGAATTAACGTTTGGTTAACGTGGTTAATACGTAGGAAAAACAATTACCATAACAGGGGTACCATTATAGCACCCTCCACCGGCTCAAGACAAAAAAAGATCCTGAATAAAGCAAAAGACACACAGAATAGAGGGGGGGGGGGGAAGATAATATCCTATCAAAGATGTAGAATTTAGCTGCCTCTGATTTTGCCATGTTCCCTCAGCATACTCCCAGGAAATATGATATGGAGGAAAAGTAGCAAAAGCTACAGCATCCAGAAAAATATCAGGCAAAATTCACATTCTGAAAGCTACAACTTCTGTAAAGCAGGAAGTTGTTGGTTGCTGCTTGAAGTAACACCTCTTTGCAAGAATAAAGCTTTCACAACAAATCTTGTTGCGTTTAAAACTTCCTGAGTTAACTGATATCTTTCACATTATAAACACCTTCTCATTCTGAAATGCCAGTTGACTTTTTTTGAAAACCATTCCGAACCTTAAAGAAAAATGCTTAGAATGTTATTGAACTAGTTTGATAAAGTCTTTGTGAGCATTTTTTGTAAGAAACACAAAATTAAAATCTGATTGTTTGAAAAATCTGTGAAATGGAAGCACTAGTTCTGTTTGCAGGCGGTCTTTCCTTATTTTGGCCATATTTAACATCCCAAAAATGATATTGTCATGAATCTCCAGTTAAAAGAAACCTCTTGAGAGCGGTAAGGATAAAACAAATACAAATTAGCTAATCAAGACTACATTAATTACATCATACACTTATATAAATATTGTAAACCTACTAATGTCCATCTTCAACAAGCACAGTACTTGCCTGTCATGTAAAAGTAATTACCAAACCACAGTGCTTTGGCACAAAACATTGCGTGCTTTGACTGTTATTTTACATACACATTCTTACATTCACTAGGACTTGGTGTTCACGGAGTTTTGCTGCAATTAAGCAAGACTAGAGACAATTATTGTTTTACGTTTACCTTCAGAGCTTGAAACACACCTTATTGAGATCATCTGATTACAAAACCCACCTTAATTCAAAACAGCCTACTACAGTTTAATAATCTTTAACTCTTTCAGTACAAATCCAATTTTTAGGGATGAATTTATACACTCCCATATTCAATTTAGGCAACTGAATCCTTTGTTTAAAAAAAAAAAAAAGTCTCTATGTACACAGACATGTAAGCTTTAAACAGGATTTTCTCTCTGCCTTCCTGAATTCCCATCCGAGGAAGTATAGGCTAAAGGCCGTAAGTGTAAATACCTTTACAAAGGACACTGAAATACAAGTCAAATATGACTGAATTTCCATTGGTTTGTCCTCTCTAAGCAAGCTATTCTTTCTTCTGACAGACCAGTCTCCTTTCTGGAGGAGTTGGTCAGAAGACTATCAGTTCTTAAGAATACGCACAAGAAACTAACATGAAATTACAGATGAAAAGTAAAATAGTTTTGTTTCATTAAGGTTCCATCTTTTCTTTGTGGATTAGCTTTCATAGAGCATGTATGGAATCGTATTTCTACAATATCAGAAGAGGTATCAGTTTTGCAAGAGTAGTGTCGATGAAGCGTCCAACACTGGATCTCACTACAACAGGCCGGGTGCTGTCCTGGCTGCGTTGCTGTCAACGGAAACTTTGCCATCGGCCTCGATGCACTGGCGACTTCGCACAGAGCATACTACTTCTATCAAACATGTGACTTGTTTTCCATATACTGAATACGTTTTTCTGGCAAATAGCAAACCACTAAACTGAAGCAGTTTAATTTCCTTTAAAGCTGCCGCAGAAAATAAAATTAGTCTGACAATTGTGTCAGCATTAAAACTGCTTGGATAAGCCAAGTGTAATCAAAGGCTGATAGCATATATGTAACACCTTGCATTTAAAAATTACACTTCATTAATCTCAAGGTTTAAAACAGATGATGGAGGCTTATGAGAAAATGAGTACTAGCTTTCAAGCAGATCCTTTCTAAATAATTTAGTTAAAATACATGTCAATGCTGCTATACAGACATGAAAGTTGCAAAAATAATAAAGCTGAAGTGAATATAGCTAGAGATTACAAGGAGATTGCAAAATCTGTAGGGCAGGGATCATCTTCTGTCTGTACTCCAAAACGCCTGCCAGGCTTTTGGGTGGTGTGGAAACAGTGAGTATAAAGTAACAGTTTCATGAGGCATGTGTAGCATAAAGGTCAATCAATCAATCACATTTTTCAAACTATGTCTCTTTTTGTTACAACGTGAATGTTGCTATTTCACAAAGGTATTTAAAAAAAACAGCTGTCATTTTAGAAAGTCAGTGTTGTGTTGTCATCAAATTCAATAAAAAGCCAGGAAATCCCTGGGATTAGAAAACCTATACAGCTGTCCTCCTTGCCTCTTATCCATGTGACACAGAAATGCAGATTGTGACTGCATTGTGCAGATCTGAGCAGTGAATGCAGCCTTACAAGGTGCTTAGATTGAGTCTATTTCTTCTCACTTAAAGTTACATTATGCTAGACTTAAGGCATGCTTTATTTACATGCATTCAATCTCCAGTGGGAGTTTATATACTGTGCACTGGATAATTCTCTAAGTGAACAACAGTCCAGCATCAAGAAGAGTTTCATGCAGAATACAAATAGAAAGCATTAGACGACTACCTCCCAGGGACAGCGAGTTCCCCGGGCTTACGTTGGGGATGAGGATTGGTTGATCTGTTCACCCTCAGGGGCTGTCTGGAATTATAGATCAGGGACCTTATTGTCATACCCCAGCTGCTGCACAAAGCCACTAGAAGAAAGGAGATTTACGAGTATTTCAGCAGCACTGAACCAGGGATACAGAAGCTATACAACTGGGAGTACAGTGGCTCTAAATCTGTAGGCATTATGCAAAAAGAAAATGCAGAGTTTGGCATCAAGGGAGCTCTCCCAGAGCAACAGGACATCTTTGTAAATTCTCTAAAGAATAAATTTAACAGTTATTAAAGAACAACACCCTGTTATTGCAGTCACTGAACTTTACATCACAAGGAAAGATGCAAGGGATTTTCAGAAAGACATCTGTCATTTAACAGTGACAGTGACCTCAGCACTGACAAGCAATTCAAATCCCCAGTGATGGAAACAAATTAACCCCTTGGTACACAGTGGGTTGAGAACTCCAGCATTAGGACAGCTGCGCACTGTAACAGTACAGCCTACAGAAGGTTTTGCCATCAGACAAGCAGTAGATGGAATGAGATATACTTCTAAAATTGTAATTGCTGTACATAAAAAAAATACTTAAGACATTATTTAACATCATGCTACTGACAGTCTTCAAAAGGTGCAAAGGAATTTCAGTAGCAGAAATAAACCCTTCACTGAAAAACATTTATAATGTAGTATTTAAGGACTGGGCACACAAGCAGGAAGGCTAACATCCTTTATATATATATCCATTTCACACAACAATCATGTTTTACCAAGAGGGCAGTTCAGTCATTCAGATTCAGAACCGGGACACTCCAGAGATCCTGCACAGTCCTTCCACTAGGAACTGCTACAACACTGGCCTACAGCCTAAGCTGACCCTAACTTCTATACGTAGTCCTAAGGAAACCCAGGGAGAAATACAAAAATCTGCCCACATGTTCTAGACACTCAGCAGGTGTCTGCAGGGCAAGAAGAGGGATAGGCTGCAGAGATTACTCCATGCCAATGACCCTAGTAGCCCCCATGATACCTACGGGGAGTAGGGCTGGACTAGAAGCTCCATGGAGTAAAACAGTAAGACCTTCAGCCCTGCTTCACCTCACCTCACATTCTGTGCATTTCCACAGAGAACTAGCACAATACAAAACAAAGTATCCTCCTTCTGGGAAGGGCACCATACTTGTTACTAGACAAGCCTTCACAGCCAAGGAAGGCAACTACATCTGTCCAATGCCGAACTCTACAGTAATCAATGCTACCAATAATTAAATTGGAAAGCTTTCCTTCAAGAGAGTCAACTGCACTTCTTGAACATTGACTTAGCCTCACAACACCTGAGCCAACTATTCACTTTTTCCAAAGGAAAACACCTAAGAAACAGGTGTTGGGAAACCTGTGGTTGAGTCTGGCAGAAAACTCAGGTCTTATAACTGTTCGGAGTTTTGCCAGTCTTTTGAGGGAGGAGATGCCCATGCAGCATCATAGATTGCTTAGTAATCAATAGGATTGTTCCTATATTCCCCCCCCCCCCCCCCCCCCCTTTTTAAAGTTGTTTTCTGTGGCATTTAACAGGTGTGTTATTTATCATTAACAGAAACAAAAAGTTACAGTGATAGAAATAAAGGCTGAAAAACAGGGCAATACCATATGGAGCCCCACATTATACCAATGAAATCAGTTTTAGGCTCTTAAAACAAAATGTGGTAAAGATTGCATAAGATTCACCCCTGACTGAATAATAACAGTTAAAATAAGCTCACTTTCTAAAATACATATTCTAGCCCAATGAAAAAATGTTTGATCAGCAAGAAAAACACATTAGCTAGGATGGCTACACAATAGTGGTCCTCTTCAGCCTTATAAGTTTATGGCCTTAACAGAGTATGCCACCGTACTCCAAGTAAACAGCGACTGCATGCTCATGAAATTGCTGATCTGCCATCATAGTCCCCTCCCTCAGAGTAATTAGCTTCCGGATGGGTGCCTTTAACACAGAGTAAAATATTCAGACAACATAAAGGGCATTTAGATCTTAAGGCTACTGTAAATTGTCTACTGCCACATGTGTGGTAGCTACACATTTATCTTAGCCATGTTCTGGGAAATTCAAATAGGGTCCAACATGTTTGTCCTCTCAGTGTGAAAAGAGGAAGACTGATTTACAGCAACTCTTGAAGGAACCTTACTGATTGATGGTTTAATGATACAGCAACCTTACAAACTGATGACAAAAGAAAATAAAAGGATCTAGACCACAACATTATTAGCTGGTGATGAAGGCCATCTATCTTAAGATACTTCCGAAGTAAGAAGATTGAAGAGGATTGTACATTGACCAAGATGCAATTTTTAAATGGAGCACATCGACGCTTGCGTCTCTTTTCCTAAGTCCATGTAGCTGTTCTGCTCTTAATCTTTAACATTCACTTAAATATGCAGTAGGTTGTGCTTATTCACAACATATACATTCCTCCTGCCACCATATTATCCATTCTCAGCTTTTTTTGTACCCCTCGAAAAGCTTCCAACATTCTTGACTTACCTTCATAGCTTGGGTATATAGAGAACCCTAAAAACACAGAAACAGTTTGGAATACACATTCTAGAGTCCATGAGGAAGATGTATAGGGTAAAGAGGAGTGAAGATGGCAAGTGTCCATAAAAGAACAGGCACATTTGGTGTGAAGACCTGCAGGGGACCACAAAGGCAAACAGGTTATTCATTCCTTCTTCTCCTGTAACACTTGGTATTCTTCAATCCTGGCACAAAAACCCAACAAACCAAACCACCCCCCCAAAAAAATGAAAGACAACCATACCTCTGCATATTTAAATCAGAATTAGAGGATAGTAGGGGGTCTTGGGGTCTTGTTAAGAAGCCTTCTCTTTTATGTTGTTGCCTCAGCGGATTTTGATGCTCCAGTTCACCCTCTAGGTATTTATTCCTTTTCCTGTGGGCATCAGCTTTGAAGTACCAAAGTATGGGATGAGGAAGGCTTAGATTTGTAGAATAAGATCAGAAGCTCTTTTGTTTTAGATGTTGGACTTCAGTTTATACACATTTTTGTTTATACAGAAAGGCTTATTCATCGGCTAGCTGTATTTAAAACCAGTCAAATCTGTTTAAAAAGACAGCTGAATTGAGCTGCAGGACTTTGTACAGTTATACTTATTTTATAAGCAAGTACAATATTTTAAGACTAAAAACCTAAAGACAATTTTAGAAATTAACTTAAAAACAAATTAAACAAATATGTTATTCATTTTATACTCAACTTGGAACAAAACTTCATTGCTAACAAACCTGATGTAAAATTTCAATCCTCTTGCATGATTTGAGGGACTTCATTGCAGTCTTTAGATCCAAGAGTACGTGGGACTTACTAAGCCTTTCCTTGCTTCCTTCCAACTTAAAGCACCTAGGAGAGTCCCAACTCTCTGATGGTTATGGGTATTCCTTACAATAAAGTTTCTCCCTACAATTCTACAAGCTGAGTGGTGAGGACTTCATTTAGTGCAAGGATAACCAATTGAAGAAAAGCTCTGGATCCTCTATTTTAATGCTGCTTAAAAAGAGCAGGAGGCATTCCAGTGTCTGAAAAATACCTGCAGATTAGATTGGCATTTAAAGAAAAGCTTGGTGGTTTGGTTTTTTTTTTTGTAGAAGTCTGTTGGCAGAAGACAGCAAGAAAATGTATAGTTAATATTTCAACAAGCTGAAAGCTGATTTAATTTATTCTTAACTGTAAGCAATACAGGAAATGCAAAAGCAAGGGAATGTACAGGCTCATTTCAACATTTTGATTATTTACATAGCATGAAAACAAGCCAAATACTACATGGGTGTGAAACTAATTGTTCCACAGTTATGTTGTATAGCAAAAAATTATTGTATACAAAAAGCCTAGTGCATTTGGGCTGCAATACACATAAGAACACACACATATAGTAGTTATTCAGTATGTGCAAGCTGCAAGAATTAGTGCCCATGTTTCTTTGTACTGTACTGGCTACCTTGCAAGTTCAACCATAAACAAAAACCACAAACAAAAACCACCCAGAATATTTTTTCAACATTTCTCAGAGCAAAAGTATTTAAGCTCTAGCTCCAGAAAGAGGCAGTTACAACATGGAACAACTTGTATTTATTTCTCCAGCACAACTATGAACCAACACACCATTAAGCAGTTTCCTGTAAAAGAGTAAAAACGCAGCAAGGTGTTTCCAAGAGAAATAAAATAGCACTGTGCAAGTCAAATCCTTGCAATTCCTTTGCAAAAGTAAATCCTCACCTGACACAGTCCACGCAGTTTTGGCTACTCAGATCAGAGGTGCCACGCCTTCTTTGTTGATTCCACTCAAGACTCTAGAGTTCTACAGCACATGCACTGGAACAGGATTAGAGAAAGACTTGCCTGTAATCTAGGACAGCCTTTTTTATTCCCCAACAGATGTTTTTAAACATCCTAAAATACTTAACATTACCTGATGCCACTTTTTACCAACCACAGAATCCCTTATCAAGCCTCTCAATATTGGTTCCAGGATAGGACTGATACCCACCAGCTGCCTTAACTCCACCCAATTGCTCTTCCCTCAACTGACTCTCCAAGAAACACCCTTAGTAGCCAGACATCATCTGGAGTGCAAACCATCAACAACTACCTTTCAAGTCCAGTTTTCCACTGATCTTTCATTTAGTTACCCGGTCTTTAGGGATGGCAGATACAACTATGCTCCCAAATTGTTTGTGGGTTTTATAAATTGCATCACTTGAGGTGGTCAACATTCTATGAAGGTTCTTCAGAGAAAGATAGGGAAAGGCATATGTTACTGCAACCAACACTTATAAACAGTCTAGGAGTTAACAGCACATAGGTGCTCCTCAGTGAATGCAAAGGAAACTGGAAAGGTCTCAGCAGGGACATGTAAATAAATATGCCTGTATATTCCAGCACGCACCTTCATCCAGAACTGCCTAAAACTGTGGAATTTATTTCTGAGATTCTGAGGCAAACAAATGCAATCTGTACTCAGTTTGGAATAACTGGGGGGTAGCAGAGCTTACCAGGAGTCTGTGTCATCTGGAATGGGCAGCCATCACTCCCTCTGAAATTATTTCCATACTTTGTTACTGATGTAGGAAATTACTTAAATTTGATGAAACATTAGCTACAAACAGGACCCAGGGACTCCATTGAAAGTCCCTTCTAAGCCTATAGAAAAGGGTCATTTTGTCCATTTTAATAAGCAGCTGACACCCACTCCCTCCCCCCAAATCTGCCATCTAAATTCAAGCTATAGTTCTCACCCATGAAGTGTGTTATCAGTGTACAGAAATCAATTATGTATTTTAGATTACCAGTGAAGTCAGGAATGCTTACGAGTTCAAAGATCCTTAGGTCACAATGGATAAAATCACTACAGCAATGGAAATAAAGTACTGAGATCTTAGGTAAAAGGGCTTATCTTAGCTGCTTATAAGCAACTTAAGCTATTAAAGGAGCCATAGACAAAGACAAAAAACCCACCACTTGCAGAAATTTGGGCAGCACCTCAGTTCTCTTAACTACTGCATACAAGTTCTCATGCTAAAGCTCTTGCCACTTCCTAGAATACTGATACAGTTCCTGTTAAGTTGTCTGGGAAGAGATCACCATCCTCCTCTGGTAGGGCAAGAAATCTACAAATAGAACACATAAATAGTTGAGCGATCAGCTCGTAAGGCAGAAGGGGAGATTACACTTTAAAAGTAATGCAAATATGAACCTTAATCCTAGCCTTAAGATGGAGAATGAGTGTTTAGAGATCTAGGGAGCACTTTGTTATTTTAAGCTTACATATCCAAAAGAGATATTGCTCAACCAGCTGCAGGCTTAACACATCTTTCAACCAACCCATGCTAACTTTTAGTTCCGAGCTAACCCACTTACAGGTACAATCAAATCTACATGACGCTGGTTTTTTTAAATGAAAAAACATAAGCCATATAGAAAACAAGCGGTCAAGGCACCAAACTCTCTTTCCTGTCTCTCTCTCCTCGTGATGTTGTATTTTCTACTTTCTAAGCTATGCTAAAAAGACAACAGCTGACTAAAATACACAGCATTCTTCAGTTGACTGCTACTAGATTTTCTGGTGGCCTAATAGCCCAATCAAGTATTCCTCCATAATACTTGCACACTTTCCCCAATTCTAAAATAGATAAACTGAAAAAGCAAATTAGTTTGCATTTGAGATTAGAAGTATTTCAATTCTATCTAACTTCTGTCCACTCTCTGCTTACACCACCTGTATACAGCAATGGCTACAAATTAACACAAAGGTTCTCCAACAGAAAGGTGCACAAATTACACCTTTGATATTCTGAAAAAATTAACCATATTGACACAAGAGATTGCATGGTTACTTCTGTTAAGTTACCACATTTAGGGGAAAATTATGCAAATGACTTAGCTATACTTCAGAATAGTTAAATCAGAGACTTCTAGTTCTTATTAGTCAAATGCCAGATTTGAAGGAACTGTGGGGGAAAAAAAAAGGTGTACTTATATGTAATTTCTAAAATACACAACAGTGCACAGCATGTAAATATACTGAAAGCATGCTTTCATCAAAGGTACACTATGAAGGCTAAAGTGCTTATCTGTCCTGGTAGGTAGAGTCTGAATACACCAAAAGTCAGCAATGAGTCACTAAGATGCAACTACAAATTTTAAATAATTTAAATCATATTATCAATCAATATTTGATATGAAACCAATCTGGTAGTCAGCGTGGGGAAATACTTGAAATACTTAACTATAGACACTTTAAACAATAACATTTCTTAAGTGTTTTATTGCTACAAACTGGTACATCTTATCACAAAAAGCTACAAGGCATATTATAACACATACTCTATTATACAGAGTGCAATGCAGTCCCCAAAACAGCCACACTCAACAGCACAACTTTTGAAGTTACTCATTCTGTACTAAGAGGTAAATATAAGCTTATGCTATAGAGCATTTAATATATTTACCCCACAGACCTGCCTTTCTTTTCAACTGATTAGACCAAAAATTATTATATCCAACTTTCAATACACACATCAAAAAAATAGGATGCTTAAAAAAATATACAACACAATGTTTTAATCAGCTTTAACAGTCAGTTTGCTATAAAAAGCTCAACTAAAATAGTCTTAATTTCATTTTAAACAAAATCAGAAACACAGAGGAATTATATAAACAAGTTCTCCACGGAATGGAATGCATGCATACGGTGGGGAATCTTCAACAACTTCATTTGAGACTATTAAAGAGTCTTAGCCACTTTAGAGCAGAAATAAAAAGCTGTTTTGCCCCCCCCCAATACATTTTCATTTTGTTGCACTTAGTTATCTTCGGTGTGGTCTAAAGTGAAGTCAGTTTGTTCTTCAGTTTCTTCTTCCTCCTCTTCCTCCTCTTCTTCACCCTCAGCTGGCTCATCAGCTTTGTCCTCCTCTTCTGTCTGCTGCTCCTGAGCCTGATCATTAATTTCAAAAGGATTTTCACCCTGAAGCAAAAGATTGAAAAAACCAAACACTTTGATACTCATTTCAAACATAAAATAATACTCATCATTTCAGTGAATGAAAAGGGCAGCCACTAAGAAATGCTATGGTATTTTATACAGTTTTTTAATCTGTGGGGGGGTTTTTTGTTTTGTGGGGTTTTCTCCCCCCAAGAAAATCAAAACAGATTTAAAATTAACAACATCTCATTTTTATGCACACCGGAAACTGGGATCCCAATAAACTGTTTTAATGGAAGTAGAAATGGCATTGAGAAAGAGCCAAAGTATGCTACACACAAACGTCAACATTCAGCAAATTAAAATTACATAGTTAAGTTTCAACATGTTTTTATGAAGAACTACAGCTGCTTCCTTTTTCTCCCCAATTAAAACCAAATCTGAACACAAGAGCTTCCTCCTGCTTTTCTTTATTTACAATCTTTATTCACTCTGAATAATTCTATCGAAAAGGTAAACTCTTCAGTAAATGAAAAACAAATCTACAGCTAATTACACTGACTAGCCTGAAATTCATTTGGCTTTTTAAAAAGTAGATTCTCATAGGTAAGGGTCAAGTACATAGAAAGCTAGTATCATAACTTATCTGAGCCCTATGAAAACAAGAAAATCCCCCATCTCAGTTAAAACTCATGCCACTTTTAGATGATGATCCATTCTAACTGTCCAGCACTGTGAGGCTACAGAACACCAAGGAGCATTTCCCTGAAAAGGTAACAGTGTCCAACGTTCAGCTACCAAAAAAATCATTAGCTCAGTAAACCATTTCATGAAAAAAAATAATAAAAAAATAGAAAAGCAACTGCACAAACCAATTTGATTCCTACATCAACAGAAAGCATTGTGAAATAAAAAGACTGAGCATCCAAACCTTCATTCAATAAGGATTAGTGCAACTCCAAATTGTACTCATCTACTTTCCTTTTTGGACAGAAGTGTAAAACAACTCCTGACTGCAAAGCTTCTAGTGCCATTTTCCCTGGGTTCAGTCACATATTTTCAATCACATTTGGGTACATGAACAAGGATTTCCAGAGACAGACAGAAATAAGCTAATTACTGAGTTAAGAATACTCCACCTGGTTAGCTTCAAATACACGCTCATCAGTAGACATTATAGAGGGAAGACAGGTATATTAAGAGTTTCATACAGCCTAATAGAGAGCACTGTTTCCTAGCAAAAGAAAACAAAAGGCAGCCTTTCTCTGTAAATGGTCCTCAAGGATATCAGAAGCCCTTTTACAAGTTTGAAACAAAAGGAAAGATTAAAATCCTCTCACATCTAGGCTAGGCATAATGATGAATTGTAGCTAAAGAATGTACTTCTAAAAAGGGCTACTTCCACACTCCTTGAAACAACTTCTGACTGTCCCTGACTCTTGGGGACAAGCTACAGAAAATTGTAACACTTCATTCTTGTAGAGACAGTATGTCACTTCTGGCTAACCTAGCAGAACTGGATTCAGCACACTACTTCTGGCTGAACAGATCTCTATATAATAATAACAGAGCAAAACAAAAAAACCCGAACAAAAAAGAAGTTGCTTTCTCCAAATGTTTTCTCAGAGAAAAATGTACTTTTCAAGTTCTCAAACTAAGGAAAAAGTTACTGCCCTCAAGGGGAAGATCCTAACGACTGCACTCTTTTCCAGTGATGTAGCATCAGAGGCATCCAGCACAGCATGCAGAGCCAATTTTGATGCTAGTTGATTTTGACAGCCACACTGGTCCCATCTTCCCAGATAGTTTTAAAAAACAAAACAAAAAACCCCAGGAAACAAGAACACGGGCACATCATTGAACTGCTGCAGAAAGACTTTATGATGCCTAGAGAGTATAAAAACCACAAGCAGATAAGTAGTCTATTCCCAAGAGATGCATTCTTCGGGTTCCTTGTCTCTAGAATATTTAAGTTGGAGAGAAAGCTTAGGACTGTGAACTGGTATTTACGACTAAACCTTTGGGATTTAAATGTCCCCAGAAACCACTCTCCATATCTTTTTATAACAGGTCTCACAAACCTGACCCGAAAAGATACCAAAGTTTGCCTACCTAATGGGTAAGCTTTAGAATGCCTTCACTAATACACATGATCAAACAGCCCTGGGATATAGTGATAGAAAATGGCAACCTCTATGATGCTTCTCTTGAGCAACATCCAAGCAGCTTTTAGTCATAAACATCATTCTATCTAGGAAGTTTTAAATAGTCCAAAATTAGAGATAGTCATCACTTCAACAAGTGATAACATTTTGCCTGAGCAACAAGATGGGTCTTTTTTCCTCCTTATTATAAAGGGACTTGCTACAAGTTCATTAAAACTCCCAAGGTGGTTGTTTCAGAGCGGCCTGCAGGTGGGTTGTGGTGGATTTTCCCCCCTTCCCCTCTCTTTACAATATGGATGTAGGAGAATAAGGAGAAATGAAGAACTTTTAAAAAAACAAAACAAAACAACAACATACAAATAGCACAGTGGAAGCTTAAACAGGGGAAGGTAGGTCCTAAATACCAGCTGTGGTAAAAAGATGGAGGACTACTACTCTCAAAAGGGTATGGTTCTAGAAGGCAGTACTGGCCTCAACAAAAAAAGAACTTTCCCTAATTTGACTTTATTTGGGATATGCACCTCTTTAGGCCACACATTAAGAGAACAAACTTCCCAATATGCACAGAGAAGTCCATCAGTGTAATAGAAAAGAAAAAACCAAAAAATCTTTTTTGCTCACGTCAAAGTGTATCAGAAGGGATACATAAAAATCAGGAGTTGCTGGCCAGCAATTTTGTTCTTCTTTTGTCCAAGGCATTCGTGATGTCGACGACCTGCCTTTGCGACTTGGTACTAATCTATGCAACAGCCTCGCTGGTCTTCCCTGCTCCGAGTTTCCTCCTTCCACGCTGCATATGTGGGATAGACAACACTTTTCAAAAGTGTTTGGGGATTTTTTGTTTGTTTGGGGTTTTGAGGGTTTTTTTGGTTGGAGTGTGAGGATGGATGTTTCCCCAAGCCAGTTTGCCCTTCATCTTAAAACAAGCTATTTTCGGCTGTAACAAGGACTTCTGGAAGACTGCAGGCACCAAACAGGTGTCACATTCTCTGATTCATCACATGCTGTATATTACAACTGGACTCCTTCAGTCTGCAGTTTATTATACATTTGGATAAGGATGAGAGAGATTTATATAGCCAAAAGCCAGACACATCTCACTGAGCAGGTGCTTCTGAAAGTATATTAAGTCCAATTCACCCCAGGAAATACTAGTGCTAGGCATTCTAAAAGTGTCAGTGGTCTCCTCGTGGAGACAATCTTGCAAATTTTATCTTCCTCGGTTTTCCAACTGATGACCAGCAAATTTCCATTCCCTCTTTCACCAATCCCCCACTAGGGGGCTGTACGGGACAACGCACATACATACCAGGCCACAGGAATACTAGAAGAGATGGTGGGAAATACAGGCAGATATTCCAGGCTGTGGTATCTGGTCATTTACTACCTTTTCACTACCAGATATAGAACAGCTGTCAAACTGATGCACGCACCCAACCATACATAATTTTGTTGGACATGACTAATTTGACATTTTAAATCACAATTAACTTCTGTATTGGTTCATACCTTGTATTTTTTCAGACAAAGCAATGCTATGTTGCAGGAGTCTATTGTTTGGGCACAGGCAAAATTATAAACCAATTAAAAAGCAACTACCTGGAATTGTTAACAATGGTACTACAGAAAAAGTAGCTTCGCTGGCCCAGAAGAAAAAACCCCACATTTTGCTAAAATGAATTCACATGTTTCTCCAACCACCTATCTGCAACATCTGCCATGCCTTTTAAATTCTCTGATCATAACAACTACTGTTGTAAGCTTTCCTTTTTTTCTATGCTGCCATGAATCCTAGAAATTCTGTGGAATAAAAACTAGCTGAGTAGCGTGTGCACTGTACTTTAGTACAAAACCACATGCTGGAGCCTTTGCCTCTAAATGTAAAGACTGACATAAAGTGTTTTGTGCTTTACAGCTAGTATCACATACCGAGTTAGACACTGCTGATGCTTTCCTAAAGCGTGATTATTTTTTTTAATAAGAGTATCTAATTAAAAATTAATATACATATAAATGGTAAACCAAACCCCAAAGCTGGTAATTCTGAAGGTGGTAATTTTTTCTGCAAAGTTATCCAAGACAACGATCTGAGACTGACAAAATACATGAAACATATATTCAATCTGTGAGCTACATAGAAGGCAGGAACAGAACACAGAGCACTAAGGCTAAACAGCATCATGATGGAAGAAATAGCGGTATAGCAAACATTACAGATTACTTTTTTCCATTTGCATCTTACCTTCACATACAGCTCATATCGTGCCTTCACTATAGGATTATTCAAAATACTGGTGGCAGTAAGAACACTCTCCCTTTTTATTTGTTCTCTGTAGGCCTAGGAAACAAATTTTACAGTGAATTATCATCATACACCTATTACATTTATCACACAAATTTGAATTCATGGTCAGTTTCTGTAAGGAAAATAATGTATTGCAGCATGAAGTGCTCGTTCTTAGCATTTAAGTCCAAATCACATAATAAGCTCTATTAAGTTTGGTAGTGTTCATAGTTTGTTGCTTTAGCTTGATCAAGAGATATGTTCATGTCTTGCTTATATAATTAACTACAACCACACACCTGTCTACCACCACAGTTACCTGTTCTCATCTACAGATAACATGCATGTTATGCTGTGATGGAAAAGCATATTGTTGAAGATGTCCCTGCTCACTGCAGGGGAAATTGGTCTAGATGACTTTTAAAGGTCCCTTCCAACCCAAACCATTCTATGATATTCCATAATCACAGAAGCTCATATATAAATGAAACATTACTTTGACAATCTTGCTTACTGTGACAACTGATTTTTTTCCACTCGTGCTACTCTTTCAACCCTTCTACCAACCTTAGAAGTGTATCATTATAAATTGTAACAGGGACCAATACCATACCACTGATAATTCTAAACTGCTCTCGCTCTTCTTCACATTAAAAAAGACAAGAGCCAAGCAAAAAAAAAAGACACCAGGTTTGTTATCTTGCTGGAAACATGTGTATTGTGTTTTGCATTTACATAACAAAATCTTTCCAACACTTAAAAAAATTCCCATAAAATAAAAAACTCATTCCCAGTAACTTTCTCAGGACTTAGTACTGTCACCTTTTAAGCACATCAATGTTTCATTAACTGGGGTGCTTAAGTGCTTGCTACTTCATGAGACACTATGTTTACAAAGTGTAACAAGGACATTCTAACTTTCTAGAGAACATGTAATACCAACAAGAACTTAGACATCACTTGCACTGAGTACCATAACACTTCTGATTATGCTTGCCTTTTTTTATAAATAATATGTCATATCTTACTTGTTTTCCTTTTGTGTGATCAGGAGATTTTAAGTGCTGCTGAACAGAACTATGTAGTGCAGGAACATACACGCTGCAGGCACTGCAGTGAACAGTCTCAACTTTCATCATATGGTCATCAGCAGTAACCCCTGCCAAAGAAGATGCAACAAATCATTAACACAAAACGTGTTATTCTAGGGAAGTAGAAGAGGGGGCTGGTTGTTTTATACCAGAAAATTACAGCTCTCAGTTGTTAAACACGTCGAACTGAACCACAGGGGAATATTCACCCAAAATTCAGGCATCAAAATTAGGGTCTCTGAAGGCAATGTTGAAGGAGGAAGTTTTTCACTTGGATATTCCAACTCCTCCTCTCCACAGACTATATATGAGACCCACGCAATAATGTTTGCTGAGGTTATGATATATGAACACCTACCTGCCTAAATAGAGGGAAATAAAAATGATACAACAATCAAATTGAACTATTTAACGTACAAAAATGCCGTCTATTTAAAAATCAACAATACTTAATATCCTTAATAATAGACATTTTGATACAAGAAATAAAAGTAGTTTGGTTTACCCCTCAAAAGAACAACTAATTCATTTCCTTGCCTCTCACTGCCAGGAGGAAGCGCATGAATCCAATTCCTCTTGCAATTTTAAATATTAGTTTGCCAACAGAACATTCTGATCATAAAGGCAAACAAGTCCTCCAGTACTTCAGGAAAGTAAACAAAAAGAATTTGGGAGACTGTTAAGATGGTGGCTACATCCATTTTTAAGTAGCTTTTAGCATTTACATTTGAATTAAAGTAATATTCAAATACAATTATTGCCTAAAGTAAAGGTACTCAAAAGATGTCCCCTCTGGCTCTAACATATCTTTTGAAATCCCTCAAGCAAAGGATAAAGTGGAAGGATACAGCACAGTAAGGCAGGGACACACAAAATGCTCTAGAAAACTTGCCCGTAGGGCAGCCAAGGGGAAAGACATTCAGGCCAAGATGCATCTTGGGTAGACAAGAAAGTGTTCCTCCTCCTTTTGTCAGTGTCCCTCAAAATCACAGCAACTGTTCCACTTATAATATCCAGATCCTTGCCATCATATTTGACCATTATCACCTTACTGCTTTACTACACCCTCTCTTTCAAACTATCAACAGATACCTGTTGTCACTCCACACACACGATACTGAATCGGGCTGTGGCAAAGCCCACATAATTCTGTGTGTCAAGTACCTAGCACAATGTTATCTTACTTTCCGACACGGTACAGCAAACATAAATAAGGTTTGCTATCGCCCACTGTGCTTACATTCCACATTGTATCAGAACTGAAGCAAGGAATTCCAACCAGATACAGAAAAGGTGTGAAAGCTAGTAATTTTAATCCAAATATTATATCAAATTCGAAGAAGAATGAAAGTAGAGAAGGACAAAACACATTATTCACCTTCCATTATATCTTTTTCAGCAGCTTGAGCATTTTCTGTTTGGTTGCTTGTCTGTTGCTTACGCATAGCCGTCTTCTTGAATTTATTCACCATACACTCCTACAGAGAATCAGAAAAAAAAAAACCAACTGTGACACATTTGATGTAAAATTGTTTATATTTCAATAGGAACCTACACTTAAAATATTACTCAGAACAGCTCTGTTATAGCAATTAATTGCTGTTACTTCTTAAGGCACTATTTTAATTGTAACACTATTTTACAGACTCTGAATTTGCTTCAAACTTTTAGTAATATATGCTATACCAAAAGTCATTTGCAAAAGGAATGATAAATTAAGCATATATTGAAGATAAATTGTAAATTTTAACTACATTCTAATGTAAACATATTATACAGAACAAAACCCAATTGTCTTACATGAAGAAACTCCATCACTACTTTGTCAAATTTGGTTTGCTTCTGGATATGATCCAATGTTTCCTGGTGAGCTGCACTCTCCAGATGGGACTCAATTTCTTTTTCTTCAAATGTTCGAAATTTACAAAATGAGCAAGTAAATGCCATTCTATCAAGAGAAATAATTAAATAATATTACCATTAAAGAAACATTCTTCCCTCTCTCCTCAAAACTATGAGGACTTGACAAATCTAATCAGAAAAGAAATGGGAAAAGTGTTCTTTGAAGAAGCCTAAGTGAAAAATAAATTAAAAAAAAAATCCAGTATTTTACCATTATGAAGGGTAACTGCTATAAGAACCAAACACAAACCAGGCCAGTCTCAGAGTAATAAATTATCTATGCAAAAGATACTGCTGAAATCAGAAGCTAGCTATTTAAAAGCCAGACTATTCTGTGAGCGTATCTATCACAAGCTCTCTAGTTTTTGTCACCTTTTATAGTATTTATCACAGTCAAACCATTCCCTGATTTCCTATTTACAAATAGTCAAAAGAATTCATTTAAAGCTCATTTTCCATACAGAACTTATATAATCTTTATAAGGAAATACAGCCTCCTCAGCACAATGAGGAAAAGGCACTAATGTTATGATCACATACTGCGCTGACAGTTTTGTACAGTGCTGGCCATTAGCCCATTTCCCTGTGCAAGACTAGAAAAGTTACAGAACTATCGAGTTATTTTTGCTACAAAATAGCTCACCATACATATAAAAACAGAATAAAATCATCTTCTAACAGCTTAAGTCAGCATGAATATATATATATTTAACTGAACTATATACTTCAAAAGCAGTACCATTCCAAACTGCTTCTCAAGTGTGCACTGATGCCACTTGTGGGGGAGAAGGGTTATTTTCTGATACAGGAGAGGTCCAGTGAAACATCTGGTCTTCTAAGCTACAGGACTTGGGTGCTAGGTTTTGGTTTGAGTTTGTTTGGGTTAGTTTTTTTCACTTTGTTTTGGGGGTCATTTCTTTGTTGCATTTTATTTTCCTAAAATAAGTCCAAAGGGGCTTTCAGGAAAGAAGGATAAAGGGGGAGAAAAACACTGCACACAAGACAGAAGTTATAGCACAAACCTGTATCCATCACCATATTTTTCACTGTTTTTTTCCCTTCTACGCCTTTGCTTCTCTCTTCTGGCCTCAATTCGCCGCTTTTCTTCTTCTTCACTTTTAACTTCTCCTTTACCATCTTAACATACAGCAGAAGGATTTAAAATGTTACATTAAAAAACCCAAAACCACACATACACACATACACCAGTAAAAGTATCTGTCTTCCCTGGCTCCTCCACAAACACCTCAAAATGCCAAGACCCTACAGCAAAGTGGTTCAATGACTTAAATGCCATAGAAGTTTTGCTTTGTTTTCCTCCTCTAAAGACAACCAATTTAAACATTTACTTCTAACAATGAAAACTTAGTAAAACGGTTACAGTCACAAAAGTTAAAGCAAACCCTACCCTGTTGTGCAGTTGCTAAAGGCCTCTTCAAGTAAGTGACCAGGAAAGGGTACTGCGGGCACATTATTTAAAACTTTCCATGGGTTTAGAGCACCATTGCTACAATCCCCTTACATAAAAAGAAACCATCTAAAGCCATTCTCTTCTGCTGAGAAAGCAGATCCCAAAAACAAAAAGCAAAGGTTCTCAAAGGAGACAAGGCAGTGTTTCGTTAAAGGTACAGTCCCCAAACTGAACAACTTTTATTATTTTTCCCCACTAGACTTCACTTGATTTCACAGAAAAATGTTCCAAAGGTTTTCAGCTGAAGAAACAAACCAGTGGAGGAAGAGCCTGCTGCGGGGGGGTAGGGGAAATCACCACATAACAAAAAGCCAACCAAACCTTCAAAGAGCTTCATTAAATTATCACCCGACATATAAGTAAGACCACAAACAAATAAATGACTAGAAATTAGTTTTGCAACATTAAAGACTTCTAAGGACATTAACTTTATGCATAAGTGTTCTTGTGCTTGCCTTTCCTATGTCTGCTTTAGAAGTCTATAGACAAAGGGAAACAATTAGAATATTATTTGACAAGTAGTTTTAGAGCAGGAAAAAAACCATCACTTAAGTTTTCCCTTGCAGCTCAACCTTAGGAGAGAGGTTAGCCTCCATGAAACCTCCATCCATCCAAACAGCAACAGAAAGGAACACACAGCAGCATAACACAAAAAAACAAAACAAAAAACCAACCTTGTAAAAAACTCTGTTTTCAGTACTCAGTGACACTTGCAGAGCCACATTTCCACAAACTAACAGCTTACACTTCATTCCTGATTACCCCAAGGTTTTTAATTTTGTAGCGAAGTTTCAAAAATTACTCTGATCCAGAGAAGAGAAAAACTCCTATCCAAAAGATTTTCTTTCTTAATTCAATTTGAAAAGAAAAAACACACCCACCCACAGAGGCAATTCCCATTACTGATCTTAGGATTTAAATTTCATATAGTGCCTTACCACCAACCTTGGAAATGTGGAAAGGATCACTTGTTTTACTGCTGTAAAAAAAATCACCTAGTATAACATTCTGTGGAGTGTAATGGCCTGTATCTTACCCTTCAAGCTCATGAATTCAAGTGTCCATCCTGTTACAAGCTGGGGACTGGAAGCTGGAACCTACATATAAACTGGGACGCCCCAGTGGGGCTCCCACTTTCCTTCAGTGCACTTATGCAAGTTTTCAAAAATCAAAAAACCCACATAATTAAAGAAAAAACACAACAAAAAAATACTATTTCAAGAAAAGAAACTCCAATCAGTTGGCTGCAAATTTCCAGCACTCCTTACCATAAGATTAGACTACATACACAACAGGGCAGCACACAAGGGGACTGAAAATAGTTTCAGTCTTAACACTGGATTTCTTTGTGTATGTGTTTGAAATCACTACAGTTAATAGATACTTTAGCTGATTTTATGTAAACTAATAATTAACCTGTTTCATTAAGACTGCACATGAAATAGACCCCACATTCTTGAGAGCAGCTCTCCGAGTTAACCAAATCCACTTTTATAAAAGTGACTCACCTACGATTTAAGGGTGAGGTTGATCAGCTAGTGGGATAAATAATAGGATATGGGTGAGGAATTGGTGGGATAAACAACATTTAAGCAATGGAATGGCAGTAAGTGTAGAAGATCATTTACATTAATTTCACAAAATTAAAACAAGTCAAGCAACAACATACAGAAGCGATCAGAAAGCAGAGAGACAAGAAGCATATAAAGAACAAGTGATGGATGGATGTTACAATCATCTTGTCCATGGCCTAAATTTATAAACTCTTAAAAAAACCAACCCAAACAAGTCATGCTACTCAATAACTATTAAAGCTCATACATATAGGCTTACTAAATCTATCCACTCAAAGTCACACAAATACAATACTTTACCTGACAAAGCAAACTGACTTACCTCCAAAAGTCTGATATCCAAGATCATAAGCATCTCTTGTGAAGTCTTCATATATAACAACTGCACCACTTGTGTCCACTTCAATTTCCTAATAAAGTCAAATCCATAAATTTTGTAAGAAAAAACCCAATGCTATTGTGAATACAGAAAAAAAGTGCAAATTAATTTTTTTCCCAGTAATCTGTTACTTGCTATTTATCAAATATGACAATGGAAGAAAGCAAATCGAGTATCTACTTAGACTGTGTGTACAAACACTTCAAGCTATGCATTTCTCCTTAATGCTTTGAAGTCTTCATGAATTAGTTTCACAATCAAAATTCTCACTGTCTTCTACATAATTATTCTGACTTCCAATTAAGACTTTTAAATACTTAGTTGAGAATATGTTAATATCTCCACTCAAAAAGAAGGAAAACAACATTCCAGTCATTCAACATGGAACCAGAATATATATACATGCTTAGCTTACTAATCACATTCTTACATTTTGTTGCAACTGATCTTTCTGTAGGTGCAACTAATCTTTGTACCCTAACAGAGAACACCTGTTAACACTGAGGGGGGGGGGTTTATTTGCCCTCTCTCCTTGATGTGTCTTACATCTTATCCATTCTTCCTCATTGCTGTTTAGTAATCTCCCTGTCCCTTAATTTCTCAACCCATCCAAGCAGGTCATAGGTGTATGAATTCAAGCCGACTACCTATGACAACAGGAGTGGTATCCATATGACAGCTCTCTGTGCATTACAAGAATAGGTTAGGGTCTACAAATACACTTCAAAATTCATTTTCCAGGCAATCTGCACAAGCTACACCTTGCATTTGAAATTAGTAAGGATTTCAGACTGCCACAAAATATGACAGTTTTAGATAAAGTGAAGAAAAAAACAACACACTATATATTTTTTCTAAACCGAAGTGCTTAATTTTTATAAATCTAGCTTGATAATTATTCATCTTAAGGTATACTGTACAAACTTTTGAAAAAAATCACAAATATTTTCCAATTCTGGGAATCTTTACCTCTATAGTAGAATCCTGGAAAGACGTCTTCATGTCTATAAACATAAAGTGAAGAAATAAATAATGCAAAAGTGCTGTCACTGTCAATTCATTTTAAGGCAACAAGATATTTAGGAAAAAAAGTCCAGCTTGTTATGCAGCTGGGACAGTTTACATCTACATTTATCATCTTTTAGTAATAATACTAAATGTAAAACCAGTCATCCTTAGGAATATAAACTAAACAGTCTTCTAGAAGCAATCACCTATATCAAACTCCACAAAACATGTGGAAGTTTCTGCCAAGTCTGTGCATTTACCTCGCAAGCTCTGAGTTAAAGTTATTTTAAACATTTTTCTGGTGTGATGTGAAACCAAACTACATAAACACTGCAGATCCAAATTACTGAGGAAATTACAAGCACAAAACCCCAAAATTTGACTGCTGTACATGCCATTCATAATATTTAATCCTCAAGTCTACACTCCCTCAAAGCATGTAATTTATTCAAACCTCATTAGTGACTTTTTTCCCTCCAGCTTTACCTGCAATATCAGAATTATTGAAGTTGTAGAGTTGTAGCTTCTTTAGGGACACTAAATCAAGCACCACTAATACTTTGTAATGTATATATCCAGTTTATCTATCATATTTCCAGCTCTTCACTATGGAATTTCATTTACAAGAAGGAGCAATCTCTCTCTACCTTTCATAAATTATTCTAAAGTATTTTTCACTGTTATCTCTGTTTGCCTCCCTCTCCTCTTCACTCACACCTTATGTCTTTCAGCTGCACCGCAGTCAGTACACTACTTTTTATATTCATCAAAGTATAGGCTCAAGCAAGGGCACGTTTAATATTTGTCAGGCATTGTCACTTAAGGAAACTTGAGATCTGAAATTGTTTTCAGTAGTGAAAATTTGCCTCCAGGAAGTATCATTGTAAAGTCTAAATGAAAGTCTTCAGCAGTATATATTTAAACACATCAAAATATTCAATTTCATTCAGCAAATTATCTTTGCAGTAGAAAATTCAGAAAATCTGTTGTAGAATACTTCAAAGGTAGAAAATGAAGAATTACAAAACAGCACATACAACCTTCTTTCTGAATATTAAGACTAAATAACTCCCAATGAACTAAAAAAAATTATTAATTGTAACTTAAGAATTTCGGTACTTATTACTTACTAGGTGATTTTTTCTGGCTCAGCTTCAAAATGGGTTTTGTCATTTTGGGTTTCTTGATAAATGTCCCACCAGGTTTGTTATAGGGCTGTGGCATCATTTTTCTTTTTATTCCTCTTGCAGCAACTGCTGCAGGACTGGGTTTGTTATGATAGTCAACAACAATTCCAGGTCTGTGCATTCCTCCAAAGTCTCCCATATGCTGAAAATTTGTGAAATCAAGAGAAAGGTATTAGTATATGAAATCAATGGAAATAAAACAATTACTTGGTACAATAAAACTGCGAACTAAGTAAAATCTGCGTTCTAGAGCAAAATGCAGGGGAAATTTAAGTTCCCAGTTTGATGTTTTGATGTACAATGGCTTTGTGGGTGTTTGTCCAGTAGAATGAATACATATGTATAAACTGTGTTTCTGCTTATTCAGAACCATTGTCCAGACAATGAACACGTCTATCAGAGTTCATATCTCAGCCTAACATCTTGGCTCCTCTCTTCAGATTCTCTAGATGATAAATGACTTCTCCCTCTGTGAAAAAACAGAGCTAACCAGCCCAGTTTTCAACACTTTAGTCAGCAGTCATTAAAAAACAAAAAACAACAAAACCCCCCCCAAAAAACAACAAAAAACCCCAAACCACCACACAAAAAAGCAGATTCTTTATGCCAAACAATTAGTAGTGATTTGAAAACTGAGTAAAGAAGGTTGTCCTTCAGAATTTATAAGTTGGGCCTGGAGGGAGCAACAGAAAAACATGGCAGCAATAAGAATGAAAATTCAGTTGAAAGACTAAACCTTTCTATTATTTCTAAAATGCTGTACAGTCATTTGTGGATACTTGCTTATGAAAGTTACCTCTCTGAAGTCATGGAATAAATGAGTAATCTGAAGAGGGAGAATTTAGGTAGCTGTAGTATTTTCCAAAGCACTAACATACTTCTTAATATTAACTCAATTATTTGATTAATAAAGGGCAGAAGAGAGCCCACTGACTGGATGGGTGACTTGGATAAGCAGAAATAATTGTATTGCCATGAGAAGAGAATTAGTATTACACTATCAAAGTTAAAACAACATAAAAGTAACTTCAACACACTTTGTGAAAAGTATGACTTTTAAAAGCAGATTTTAAATGACAGACAAAATGTACCAGGACAGGCACTTTTCTTAATCAGAAGTCCATGCACTAGATCTCCATGTTAATTTATTTAGTTGACAGTTACAGAACTACCTAGCATGTACATTTACACTGTACACATCTGAATTTGACATGAAGTAGGCATTTGGATAATTTAAAGTACTTTTTTTTTTTCTTAAAACAGTCTATCTATTAAAGGTGCAATGCATTTTACATATGCTAAGTAGTTTAGCCTTTACATTCTCCTTTATTACATGAAAGACTAAAAAGATAAATTTCAAAATCAAAACAAAAAAAAAGAAATAAGGGTATCTGGCTGTAACTCTGTACAAAACTTTCAGATCTAAATGAGTTCTGAAAGGATGGCATCCAAGCTTAAGAACCCAACACTTTCAGCTTCACAAGCAGAGAAACATAAAGATTAGAACCTATTTCTCATACCATGCTACATGCTAGCTAGCAGCCATGTGCAAATCTGAGCTAAAATTTGAATATAGCAACTATAGTACTCAAGAATACTACAAAGTAGACTTCCTGAAACAAAATCACCGCACAATTAGGCATTTAAAAGACCCAGTAAAAAATAATCTTCCTCTATACTTCAAGCTACAAAGAAGTTGTATGGTTTAATATTAAAGAATTGCTTCCCAAAGAAATATGGCACACTTAAGAATTTTAAAAGATAAGTTACACCTAGAGGCACAGGCAGAAAAATGTTCACTGAACTCTTCATGCTTAAAAAAACAAACCATAATCAGAACTGGGATTTAAAAGCAAGATAAAGGGACACCATCAACTTAAAGTTAGTGCTTCTGTCAGGATTTTTCTTTGTATTCTCTTCTGTTGTATTTTTCTTCCCCTAGTTCATTTAACATCAAGCATTACTTCTCCAAACTGTGATCCACTACTTTTGTGTACAGTTAATCTTGCTGTCTCTTGGACATACAGTTTTTACATCCTATACTGGAAAGGAATCTACTGAAAAGGAGTGAGAACATAAGTCTTCAAAACAAAATTAAATAGAGGTAACAGGACTAGGCACACTATCTGGAAATTAATCTCAATTCTGCGAAAGGACCTGATTTCAAGTTGATGATGCCCCTTTAACCATGCTTTAATTTTGAACAAGAATCACTGTAACTGCTAACCACCCACCTTTGCCATTTCCTCCCCACCACCCTTTGAATACACAAGTCAAAGTAAGAAGTTTAAAAGACGACTTGATGTTTGATAAAGCACATATTAAAGAATTACCTAAACTTTTACCTTTACAGGAAACAAAAACTACTCTGGCATTCACAACCTGCGTTTTATTTTTTTACTTATACATTGCACCTTTAACCTACTCAAAACTTCAAAAGGCTTTGAATTAGACTTTTACAGTATTCAAGAATTTCCCCACCAGCAGCAAAGATGCTAGTGTTTACAAGGAAAAATGCAAGTCCTTTTAATCCCTTTTAGACCAAACCTATTACTTTTATCTTCACCTTTCAAACAAAAGGAGAGATTTAACAAACCTTATCAACTAGTCTTCTATTACTCATTACTTTCAACAGAAAGAGGGACAGGGTTCTACTTAAAGACAGCTTCAAGGGCGTAAACAACATTGTCAACCATAATAGTTTGCTTGGACAAAAACCCCACACTGTACCGAACAGTGCATTTGTTTTAAAGCAGTGGTCTTGAAAGGGTTTAAAAGAGTGTCTAGTGAAAAGAATCTGAAAAGATTCTGTACTTACTCCTCGGCCTCGGCCTCTGCCTGTTGATGGTCCTCCAAAAGCATCATAGTTTCTGCTTCCAAATCCACTTTCAGGATAAGCAGGCGTTCCTCTCCCCCGAGAGCCTACAGGTGCAGGCTTCATATGGGGTGAAGAAAAACTGCTGTAGGAAGAGTAACTCTCTCTTCCTCTGTCCTCCATAAACCCAGGCCTCAATTTTGAACGGGAGTAAGGTGCTTCCCAGCTAGACCCGCCCTGGTTTCTACCTCCGAAAGAGTCAAGGCTATTCCGGTAGGAGTTGTCAAATCGACCACCATAACTACCTCCGAAGCGGCTTTGTTCGGGTTCATTATAACCATAGCCAGATCTGTACAGATCTCGCCCACCCAGAGAAGACCCGGAGTCGTAAGACTCATAAGGTCCAAACCTGGAAAAGTTGCACAGTGAGGAGAAAAAAAAGTAAGCTTACTAATGTTATACATTTCAAAAGACAAGTTATCAGTTGACATTTATCAACTAAAATCAATTTATTACTATACTGGTCTGTACAGTTGTGTTATTGTTTGATCTTGATTAGGGCTGGGCAAATCACACTATGACCAGATAGAAAGCTATCTGAGCCATTTTTGCTACAAATAATTCTAAAGTTCAGTATGCCTGAACTTTGTTTACTTAAAATTTTCAGCAACATTTATTTACTAAAATATTATTAGAGCCCAGCCCTAGTCTCACGAAAATAATCACCTGCAGACATTCATAGGCTAGTCAAACTCTCCTCTCTTTAAAATCATGCCCTCATATTCTAACAGTTAAACAGCAGTTAAAAGGCAGCTTAGTTCTGAACTGAGGAAAAAAAGAAAAAAAATTTTTTTAGTGGTACAGTTGTGAGTCTTAAACACCCCACAGTTCTAATTTTAAAGGAAAAATACACGTGCTCTTCCATTCATATTTGTACTTTTTGGAAATGTTCTTCCCTGTAAAATTCAGTCTCCCAATCAGATTTCATGATCCATTTTTCACTTGCAGACCATAAAGTCTAGCAACTCAAGATTTTGAAAGTCTATCCCAATGCATGCACAGTGGACACAAAGACAGTCCTTGGAATTTCAGAGTAGAGTAACAAAGCTGAAATCTTTATTATTTACCAAGCATTTGCTTTGCCTTGAGGGTGGCGGGGGGGGGGGGGGGGGGGGGTGTGTCAGGCTAGAAATCATCAAGATTTGTAACCACTTGGAAGGGAAACACATTAGTGTCCCTGCAGGGTTATAACAGGGTGATTCAGCAGGAGTTGGGAAAGACAGCCCCTTGACTGATAAAATATAAACTAGAACAGACTGAAATTACTAACCATATCTATAGTAAACTGAATGCCTTCATTTTAAAATACATTAGTCTCAGAAGACCCAAAGCTACACAGAAAATGACACTATCTACAGAAAGAGCCCATGCACAATATTAACGTTACATGGCAAGAGACATTTCAGTGTTCAAGTAGTCATTCAACCTTAATCATATGCAGATTACTATATGGTAGGTACAGCTCATTCCTGAATCTCTGCTCAGACTTTTAAGTCAATCTTAATGGTCATCATTAAACAAATTATACTTAACTAAAATGTTTAACAGAACCGTGCAGCAAAATACAACACTTCTCCAGCCTCCCTACTTAGTACTGTCCTTGCCCAGTGGCACCACAGTGACTACAGACAAGAATCATACAGTAGTCTGGCTACAGCCAGACAAGAATTCAAGGGCGCACACAAGAAAACCATCAGATTATCTAAGTTTTCTTCACATTTTATTTCCTCCAAGATAGAATCACTACTCTGAAAAGCATACTTCTTTAATTACTATATTAAGACCTAAATCAAATCAGCTGCTCCCTACTGTTTTTATCTGAAAGAGCAACAGTGATAGTATCCTAACATTAAATACACAACTTTAAGACCACTGCATCAGAATTTTTATTTTTAGACCAATCCATCCTACAAAGCAGCCCAGAACATGCACACAGTTTTGAGTGTAATCAGTACCTGCCAATGAAATAATCTGGACATGACTTTCAGATTCAACACCAAGATCATTTGAGCACTGCACATTCAAACCAAAGAACAGATACCCTAAATGTTCCTTGAAAACGGAATGTTGATAGATTCAGTCTAAGGCACTAAACCAGTTAGGTCTAGTCTGCTATGTCAGAAATGGTGTATCAGGCCAATCAGCTACAAATTGCTAGCCATTACCGAGAAATAACTTTTTCCATTTTCATTCAAAGACGCGTTGTTTCACTGTCAAACTGTTCCACAAAAATGCTGATTATTACAAGAATCTAGCTCTTACAGTTTAGTATTTGCCAGTATTTATCGAACACGAAGACTCGGAACGAAAGTGTTCATACAAAATCGTAACAACATGCCTCAGGAACACTTAAGTTAGAAGACAGAATGATTTAAACTTAAATTGGGTTTGATCAATTCTTGGGACAACTGAAGGATTATTTTACCTGTTACCACCACCACCACCTCCTCCGCCTCCACCTCCATGACTCTCCATCCCATAGGATTGGTTAAGGTAAGAGTCCATGGATCGTGGGCCACCATAGCCTCCATGCCCATAATCACGGTCCATGTCTAAAAAAAGAGCACAAAAATGTTTATAAAGAAAGCAAGAAGTCTTATGAAGTAATCTAGCTTAAATTCTTAAAAAGTTTACTCTTTGCCACAGTGCTTACAAACAAAATACAAAACTGTCAGTTGCAAACCAATTTTGACACTGTGCTTAGGGAAGCCGTGTGTCTTTGTCATCATCTGAGTACCTCTTAACTGCAATCAAGTTCGTATTTTTTCCCAGTAGTGGATACCTCGGGATTATTGTTTCATCAGCTGGAATTCGGACGCAAATTAAATTAAGAGAATTAAATGGAGAAGGTCTGATGTAGAACATGTCAGAAGTTAGTGGAGAATTAACAATACTTCCCACCCTTTAATAACACACATAGCTCACAGACACCTGCCTTTTCTGTCCAACGCCACAAGAAACCTTCACTCACATTGACAGAGACTCTGGGTCAAGGCTACAAGCTGTCATGCTGCAGTGCAGACTGTATATCCAGCACAAACAAAAATCCACCCAAATTAGCACTGAGTTGCAGTTCACTAACTGCACTAAGATGTTGGTGTTTCACAGCTGAACTGATGTCACCTCATGACATCTTTATATCTTGTAATGAAGTCTAGCAAAAGAATCAAATTCCTCCTCAACACTGGAAGTCCTATGTAAAAGTTCTGGTTAAATAACCACTCAAATTTAAAGAACTAAAACAGTGCTGTAGATCTGGTAACAGGTATGATCCACTGTCTTCCTGTAGCATACACAATTTGCACTTCACTGACATTTCAGTGACCCAAACTGCTTTCCAGTACCAACAACACTAACTTTTGGATAACACAAAGAAAGCCTAGCAAGTTAAGCCTCACAGAAAAGGTAAGACAAAGAAGGAAAACACAGTGAGAATAAAAATATAACCACACAAAGACCTGTCCACTCTAACAAGAGAGAGCATCTTACACATTTCAAAATCTTCAAGTTTAAGCTATTGACTTTTCCAAAAGATAACAGGACAGTAAGCTCACTTGGAAGTCAGAAGAAATTTTCCTGTTTAAAGAAACATAGTAATTTTCTGTGCGTATCCGTTCATGAAAGTAACTGTAGCAATAAAAGTAAGTATATATACACTATTTCCTGTTTGTACCTGCTTCTTGTTAGCACAACACAGCCATTGTAATTTACTTTCTTACATCTGTCAAGAAGAATTCTGCAAATGGTATTGAGCTGACTGTATCACTTTTACAAAGATGTTCTTAGCACGCCTGCAAAGAGACTCCAATAAATTAAGATCTCCTGCTGATTTTTTTTCTAATGATCATAGGTAGTTTCCAAAAAATTAAACATTATATTTCTGAAACAAAAAAGCTTTTAACATGGAAGTCACACTGCACCTTTCCATATTCCAAACATACAATAAAGATTCTGCAGCAAAGCACAAAAAACCTTTCCAAAATACTCATTGTGTAGCACCACACAGCAGCAACTTAAACTGCAACAAGTTACTCTTTAAATAAATGGTTGAGCCTTGTGACAGAAATATGCAATATTCCTCTCTGATGTGACTGAATGATCTACCACCTAATCCAGTGGAATATCCTCAAGACTGTCTACATAAGTATGTAGGCCAGTAAGAGGAAGGTAGTCAATAAAATAAATTCAGCTTCACAGAAATTAAGGTTAGATGATCCCATGGTCAATTTCAGAGCCAAAGGTGTTTTTTTTGTTTGTTTTTGGGTTTTTTTTGTTGTTTTTTTTTAAATACAGCATAGCTAATCAAAAGACACTGACATTCTGAAAATTTAATATCTGACCTGAGAGTACCCAACAATTTATCTTAGTTTCACTTGCTCCCTATTATCTACAGACCCTGAGATGGCACACAAGTAATTAGATTAAGAGTTGAAGAGGTGAATCAAATCATTCAACAAGAAAGCACACAACATACCGTCAAGATCCCTACCACTGCAATCCAATTTTATTACAGCATAGTGAGTAGTGATCAGTGTTGTCTATATGCCAGAAGTTCAGTAGTGGGAAAAAACACAAAAACATTCAGATGCAAAAGAACTCTTCCAAAAAATGGTTTGAAGCATAGTGTTGAAATAAATTTTTTGTCTAAAATCTTTAGCATGAAAACAAATACTAAAACGTTCTTACAATCACAGGATAACTTCTGACATCCACTTTTGCTCAACACTCTCCTTACTCATCCACAGTTCACATTACCTAACATCAGCATTCTTGTAGAGCTATGCCAGTCCCTAAATCCTCACACCACTGCCTTTAGGATATCACCACCTCCTCCCTACAGCGAACAACTTACTCATCCTTTCCAGACTCACTGCACTGCATTTACCTACATTATAATACACTCACGTTTGAAAAGTTTTAACGGGATACAAAAGGTACAAAGAAGAGAAGAGGGATGATAATTTCTATGATTTTCTACTACAAGAAACTGTAGGTAGCAAATGAAACTTGAAAATAACAAGCTAAAAATTACTTGGATTCTTTTTCACAAAACAGATGCTTAAGCCCTGGAACTGCTCTGTCACAACAGGTTACTAAAAATTTACACGGATTCAAAAAAGACATTGGATAAATCCACTGACAAGAAATTCAAAGGATGTCTAACACAAAAACTATGTCTCTGGTTCAGAAAGTCCCCAAGCTGCAAACCAGCAAAGACACATAAACATACCAAAGGAGTACTTGTACTATGCCTTCCACATCCCCAAACAGACAGTGACATACAGGATATTGGTGAGGCAGAAGAGACACATCTTTGACCTGACCTAATGAAAGCAATCCTATGATCTCCTTCCAACTATTTCATTAACTGTTCCAGATTGCTGAGCAGTTAACTCAGCATTCCAACCACTGGCCTCCTGGTTCAGTCATTTTGTGAGCTGCAGCCTTTGCTGAAGGGTTATAGATTTTACACATCATGCCCAGAGCTGGACAAAAATACTTGCACTTAATTCAAATGCAGAATTTCTTCAGGCACTAAAGTTTGTTCTCCAGATAGGCTTTATTATTAAATTTTTGCATGTAGTAGCTGAATAAGAATCACTTGCATAGCTTTAATTGCTACAGTCTGAAGGCAAACAACTTATTAGTTGACAAACCTCACAACCACAGACATAAAAATCCATTCGCACTGGTCTCTTTCACACTTTTGATTCTTCTTCTACAAACTAAAGCAAGATAGATGAACATGAAACATTAAAAGAAAAAGCTGTATTTGCACAGAACAATTTCCTCTGTCTGTAGCCTGCTCCCCATTCACTGTTATGTTAGCTCTGGCTGTCACCATCAGTGGAGATACACAGAAGTTGCCTGTCTGTGCAAACTATTCAGACTAAATGTGAAATTGTTTCACATGCTAAGAGAACATGTGCTTAAGCTCTAGAAAAAGCCACCAGGAATTGTATTGCAGTGTCTCAAACTGACAATTCAAAAGTGTAGTACTTCATTTAAGTTTAAATAGTAGCTTTATCAAAGAAACCTTTGAAGAAATATTATATCTATCTATGAATACTACAGAGTGAAAAAGAGAAGGAAAAAAATAAGAAGCGGTTCATATTTGCTCCTAGTGTTTAAAAATGAAAGAGTAAATCTCTGAGCAGACGAAGGCACTGACAAAGTATCTGAAACAATGAGTTTGTTGAAGGAATAACTTGGGTTTGGTATCTGCAGCCTCTTGCATAAATACGGTGCGGATGAATGGGCTGTTGAACTAAAGTACAGAAATAGAATCGCAAAGAATGATCTCACTTTTCATTTCTAGATCATACTTAAAGTCTACTAGGGTAGGGAAGAGGGGAGAAGAGTTATGTCAAAGGGGGGAAAAAATGTATTACTTCTAAAATAAAAAAGAATAGGACATTAAAAGATAAGTTCAATTTACAAATTAAAATGTTAATGTATATGTATTCCATCAGATTAAAAAAAGCCGTATCTGGTGGAGAGATCGTTTAAAATAGCTCCAAAATAAATTTCAATAGCCAGCAAAGAAAAAACAAATTTTCCTTAGGAAAAGAACTAGCAAGTTAAACATATAGTAGGTAAGACTCAGAATCCCGTGGTACAAAGGACTCCATTAAAAAAAAGCTTAAGGTTAGAGAACATTGAAATCGTATTCACAGCACAAAGAAACAAAATAATTTTCAATAGTGTTCTACATGTGAAGCATATGAAAAGGCTAGGAAGATGAGAAAGGAAAAAGATCTTGCAGCAATAAATAATAAATGAGAAAAAAAAAAACTTCAGTAAAATAAAAATAATGTTTAAGCAATAAAAAAAACCCAGAAGTGCCATCTTGAAACAAGCTACATTTCCCTATATTTTAAATTCATAATCCACAATGACTACAACAAGCTTAAGGATCCATTGTGCAATAAAGAGCAACATCTTTTTCCAGGCACATTACATTTTTCATAACACCATGCTGCATTAAGATCACAACCTCATCAATAGATACAGAAGTTTTATCACATCGTTGAGTCCTATGCAAAACAAAGAACTAATCCAACAATGTAGATGAATTTTAGAATAGCAGCAAAAGCCATTTCCACTTCCAGATTAAAAAGGCAATAGTTACAGTAATCAAAATAGTTACATGAATACTTAATAATATTAACACAGTTTATTCTACAGGCCATGTCATCTCCATCTCAAACCAAGTCATCAGCACGGGACAATGGCAGAGTAACAGTGGTCATCAGCCATCCAATGAAAAGTGCTTCACACTGGCTAAAAGTTTCCCACAGAAACAACCTTGCCAAGAACTGAAATGAAAACCAGGCAGAGATGAAAACTCTCAACATCCATCCTATATTGCCATCTACTGGACCCCTACAAAATAGCCTTTAGACCACCTTCATGAACGCCTTACTAATGTACATACAATGCATAAACGTTAATGTTAAATGTTTCAAGCTACACACATCATAATTAAACTTGTTTAATGATTATGAATAATAGCTTAATTATCACAGTGAAAATTATTATTACAGAGGTACATGAAAGGAACAATCTAACTGTACAACATATATTTGATTGGCTACTGCCCATAGGATGAGCCTGAATTCACTTTAATACGACTGTTGTCAGATCTCAGTAAAGCAGGTTCTAGTTAATGGCCACAGTGAATATTCTAACAAGATACTTAAACTTCCACTTAAGAAAAACCTTTTCTACCAAAAAATCTAAAGGACATCTAATTAAGAATCAATACAGAAGATTAAAAAACAGGACCATAGCTTTAATTTAGTTATTTTACTATCAAGAAAGACAAACACAAAATAATATCATTGGCAAAAAAGTTAAGACTCAAGGAATGTATCATAAAAAAAAAAATCATACTGCAATCAAAGATGCATCTGTAATCCAATGTGTCATTTCTGTATAACGGCCAGCAAGAGTATCAAGAGATCCGACAGCAAATACTTATTTTATAACATCTGTAAATGAAGCTTGGGTACAGTTTATGGTAAAGCTTTTATATTAAGAGCCTTTTAGTACTTGCCTGCATACTGGCAAGAGATGACAAATCATTTCTTGAGTCTTATTAAACTCACAGCCTTAATCATCTTACAAAAATACGTGCATTTCTTTTTGTTATATGTACGTAGTAGTGTAAAAACAAGAGTTAGCTTTTGTACTAACACATTTACTTTATATGCTTCTGTATTCCTTCCCAAACTATTAAACTTAAAAAAAAAAAACAACCACAAGCAGTTCCAGGTTCTGTTTTTTCCACATCTGTATAAAAGGGGGAAACATCCTCTTTCTTTTCAACAGAAGTAGTAAGAACAAAATACAGTAGTCCATAAGAAAACAAAATACTGATTTATGCAAAAAGCATCATCATAAGAAAAAGTCTGTATTCCCCCCCCCATCCCCACTCCTTGATCTCACAATTTTGATTTGGAACGTGCAGGAGTTCATGTTGACATGCCCAAGATGAAAATCAAGTCTCACTCCCAGCCAGTTATAACTCCTCCAGAAAACCATGTTATGTACTTTTAATAACCCGTTTGTTTTTTGTTTTTGTCAACACTGACCGTTCAGCCCCAACGCTTTTTACAGGTTAGACGTATTTATAGCTCATACCTGAGACTGACCCACTGGGCATGTTCACACCACAATGCATGGGGGTATCTGGGAATCTCCAATCTCTGTCTTCAGCTGGAGAGGATGGGTCAGTGAGAATGACTTAGTGCTTAGCAAGAGCCGGAGGGGAGAGACAGGGAGCCGCAACAAGAGGCGGCTCTCTCTCCTGTCGGATCTCCAGTCTCCTGACACGACCCCCTCACGGAGCTCGCCCCGAGCTCCCCCCGTCTCTGCCCGCGCCGCCCCCGCCCGCCGCCTCCCCCTCGCCCCCCGCTCGCCCCGCGCCCCAGGGCGCCTCGCCCCGCGGAGGGCCGCCCCCGCCCGCACCGCCCGCCCGCCCGCGCCGCCCCCCGGGAGGGCCCTCCTCCCGCGCAGCCCTCCCGCCGCCGGCCGCCGCCGCAGCTCCCCCGACCCGGGAGGGGCGGCGAGGAGGAGGACGAGGAGGTGAATGAGGGGGACTCCGTCCTGCGCGGAACAAAGCTGCTGCCGCTGCCATTTTGGGACGCGGCCGGGCCCCGCGGCGGCAGCGGTGGCGGCGGCCGGGCCCTGCCCTTGCTCTGGGGGTGCGCCCTCACCTTCCCCGTAGTCCATGACGACGACGACGGCGGGCCCTGCTCCCGTGGACGGCTGACGGCCGCGGCAGCGCAGCAGCGGCTCCGGCTTCTCTCAATGGCGCCTTCCACTACAACGAGGCAAGGCGGGACCTGTGCGCGGCCGCGCGGCCACGGCGGGCGGCGATTGGTCCGGGCGCCGCGTCACGTGAGCAGGCCGGCCTGCAAGGAGAAGGGCCCGGGACCGGCAGCGGCGCCGCGTGAAGCGTTAGCGCAGGGTACCCGGATCGGCTGTGTCACGAGGGAGGCTGAACGGCGGCCATGTTGGGCCCTGGCAGCCGCCATTTTACGTTCTGGCGCGGCCCCTGTCATGCTTGAAGCCTCTCCAGGATTAGCAGTGGTGGAACACTCACACCTTTACGCTCCCACACGCCCTTGGGTCCTGGTGAAGGTGCCACTGCGGAAAAAATCTCCTCGGTGCACAAGTTCCAAAATCTGCCCTTACACAGATAAAGAAGTCAGGCAGTGCCTGGCAGGAGTGAGCCCCGGGCGCCTTGCCTGCAGCTCCGCAGCCCCAGGCGTGAGGGGACCTGACCCGCGGCCCTGACAGCTCCCCACGGGGGGCTGCTGTGGTGGTGTGCAAACCAAATGGTTTTGCAAAATAAAGCACTTAGTTAAGCAATGCCACCTCTGTAATGGCCCCCTTCGATGATGAACCTAATGTAGTAACACCGGTTCATCAATCCCAAGTATTTTAGCATCTGTAACAGGCCGCATTGAAACACTGAAACAGGCTAAAGGTAAACAGAGACTTCCATTTTAAGTTAGTTGTAAGATAACACTGTGCCCTATGCAGCTAAAAATTTGAGGAAGGGACAGACTTTGCCCCAGACACATCATCAGGAAAACAACCCCCAAAGTCCTGTGTGAAGAACACATGCAGAGAAGTATTCCATTCCTTATAGTTTCTTATGTTTTATACAACCCTGAAAGAAAGACAAACAAAAAGAGGGGGAAGAAAAAGCACGCGAGGGAGACGGCCATGGGCAGATCTGGTACATAAAACCTGGGAATGTCTCCGAGGACAAGCTGTGGGCGACCTGGCGGGTTGGGAAACAGGGCTTCTCCCGGTCTCGTCTGGCTGGCAGGATGGCATCAAAACCTTCCACTTTCTCCCCATCTGAAAAGTCATAAAAGCCCCACTGCGAGAAAGGAAGATTTGTCTCACCCAGGTCCAGAGTGCAAGTTTTGTATTAAACTAAAGCCAAAGCCTGGCAGAGCAGTCAGACACTTTCCCTCCCCGAGCTCTGGATGGCAGCAGATGCGAATGAGAGCGGGAAGAGCAGCGCAGCCGGCAGCTCTGGCAGCCCTCAGCTCCCGCCTCTCCCCAGCATCGCAGGAGAAACATGCGGAGAAAAAGGTTATTCCCAGCCAGAGCGAACCTTTCCTTCGCCGTCAACACTGACTTCTCAGCCAAAGATAGGTTGTGCCGGGGCAGAGCAGTGATTTCAAGGTCCAGATAGCCTTCATACAGACTTGCTTGTGCACCCACGCTTTACACACGCACCCTTGTGCAGACCAGACAAGCTTCTCACATTGAATGTGAGATTTATACAACGGGCACTTTCCTATACGTTCAGGGCTGTATGCCTCGTGCTTGCAACACAGCGGCCTCTTTTCTGCAGCCGCCTTTGCACCGCTGGGTGCAGCGCTCTCAACCTGATCAGTAGCCTTGTGCTTGTGAATGGGATGAAGGAGCAGCGTCAGGGTTGCCCCACAGACGGGATCAGACCAGCATGGGGGCTGTACAGTCAGGGGGGCTCCCGCTGGAAGGCACCCGCAGCGAGTGCCATGGGCTGGCTGCCTCAGCAAGCCTGCCAAGGGCCTGCCTGCCACTTCCCCGTAACCTGGCACAGATGTCTCTTCTCAAGAAAAAAACACATTTGAAGATTTGTCCTGTGCAAGAAAATGCACGGGCGCAGCTCTATGCGTTTTGCTGTATGCAAAATAAAAAATGTGAGGAATTAAAAAATAGCATATACGTGCACAGAATCCAAAGGCTATCCTAGGTAACAATTCAATACAAATGTGGTGGGAATAAACTGATTTTCCCAGGTGGCTTGGAACTCGCAGAAGTCAAAACTGTGAAGTATCATCTCTGCTTGAGGACTGAATGCATGCTGCAAGATGAGTTGCTGAGGCATTAATGCACTAAGTGGATTCTCACCCCTTTCCAATGCATCTGGCAGAGCCAAATGAGATGGCGAATGAAAATGCTATTGAATAAGCAGCTCTGAAGGGAGGAAATCATGCAAAATAGATAGATTTGTGATCATTGAAATGATATCTGGCTAATGGCTATTCAAAATAAACACAAAGATCCAGAAAACCTGATTAATCTGAATCAGCTACCCCTAAGACTAACAAAGGTGGATGTTTTATCTGTTGCCCTAGGGCAAAATCTACTGAGGGATTCAACAAATTAAACTCTCTGGTAGGTTATGCAACCTAAGGGGACTATTGCATAAAGGAGAACAGGATTTATAATGAGGTGCCTGAGAGGGAAACACTGGGATTGAACAGGAGATTGTTAGGATGATACATGATTATTATGAGATATTTAGGGGAAAGGCCAAAGGCAAGGAAGGGAGGAACAAAGGTAGATCAGGGAAGAACAACGAAGATTGAGGTGGATTGAAGAAGAGGAATAAAAAGGACCGTTTGCATGTAAGCAGGCTTCTGGTCAGTATGTTTGTGTGGCTGAGCCCTGTGACTGATTGCCCCTGTCTGCCCTATCCTCTTTCTAAATTCTGTTTTTAACTATTTTCCCTGTGATCGTGTTCTCTGTTCTGTGTCTGTGCTTGTGATCTGCTCATGAACTCCAAGCCAGACTAGTAGGTGAGTCAAATGAGCAGTCTGGGAGACAGGTACCAGGAGACCCTTGAAGGGGTTTTTCCTGAGCACGCATCCTTAGAACCAGGATCGGGCTATGGACGCTGCCTGCCTGTGGTGTGGGTCTCTGTAAAGACTCAGACTGAGAACAGGTAGAAGCAGGACCAAGGCACCTAAAACACTCCCCATTTGTAGGATAAAGGACTTGATGCCAAAAGGCATCTTTTTTGTGAATCTCTCCACCGTTCTCCAAAAGCACATTTGTTCTGTGACTAATCCATCTCATTACAGCATACTCATTACATCATACTAGACTATCAAGAGTCACAGGGTTAAGCCTCTATATTTTGTCATATTAACAATCTGACTTCAAAAGGTTAGAAGCAGCCCCTGAAGAAACCAATGATCGTTGAAATCAGCTGAGAGATTCAGACAGACTTCAGGAAGCTCTGACTGGGCTCGTGCACATCATGGCAAGGTTACTTATAATTTGTATGCAACCCTCGATTTTATTGTGAGAATTACTGCTATCCTGTGTATCGTTTCACCATCTGAGGAAGTTATTGACAACAGAGGTAGTTGTATGGGGAGAGCAGTCTGTCAAAGAAAAGAGGGTACGTGACAAAGAGAACGTCTGATTATGAAAAATTTGTTCTCATACAAACAAGCACTTCAGGCACCTGACAGAAGACGAGGTGCTTTCACATGCAGCCCTGCAAACACACAGGTATATTTGGGCTTTTAAAGTTATTGTCCCAGAACCAGAAGCTCAGGGAGAAGAAACTGGATCTGAGGGCAAACCAAGGCTACAGCAGGTATAACATAAAATTTTTTTGATTCATTAAAAACAGATCAGCAAAAGCGTATTGTTTTAGACTTAATTGCGATCAATGGGCCACTGTTGGTTTCAGGCTTTTTAAAACAAAGACTCCTTCTTTCCTCCCTGCAGGACTCCAGAAAGGAAAAAAAATCTAAGCTAAGCAAAGCAAAACAAAATGGAGACATAAGAAGAGAAAGGGAACAGACCAGTATTGTACTTCGTTCGTTCTTGATGATCCAAAACATGAATGTTTCAGCTCAGTGTAGAATCTCCCTGTGCAATCCTGTTCTGCTCTTGAATTAATGTTCTGCTGCTTCCTTGGGTTTGTTTTCTTGGGTTTTTTTTGTAAATTCTTCAGAGCAGTACAGGGATAGGAGGACAATCCGTGATTTCTCCAAGCACACACAACAGCACGGTTATTGTGAAATACAGCTCTTTTGTAGTTTGGTACTGTAACTACCCACACCCTCTCCTCCTCTTTCCAAGTGCTGTGTTTTCTTCTACCCTTTCATTTAAAGCATTGTCTAAAACCTGAAGAAATTCTGTAAAATTACTATCAATTGCTGCTAACAGTGGTTAGCAACCAGATACTAGCGATTGTGGAGGCCTAACACCAACAAATCCTCTGTATTTCATTGCAGTGGAGTTGATCTAAATCTCATCGACAATAAAGAAGGGGGGGGGTCTTCTGGCCTTTGATGAAAGCTCTCTGTCTCTTAACTCTGTTTAGAGCAGGTGTGACTGACATAATGTTTAAATCTACAGGAGTACATCTCCAACAGCACATCTCTCCATTGCCGTTAAAATAGCACTCACAGCAGTGGAATGTTTTGGGTTTGTTTTGGTTTTTTTTTTATTTTTAACATACATCTCCACTGACACTTGACATTTTAAGGACATGGCTTTCTTTGCATTCTAGGACAATGGGGAGTGGAGCAGGAACATGAAAATTGCATTGATTTTTTCTAGAACATGAAATCTAATTCCCTTTGTTTTTTTCTTAGATATTAACATAGAAGCAGATCCTTCCATCTGAGCCTCACAGAAGAACCATGGTAACCATCCAGAGCCACGCTGATTTCAGTGGGCTCTTATGTCTGTCATCACAGCATAAATCAGAGCCATAATATGATATTTCCAAAGCTGAAATATTATGGCCTCTGTCTGTATATATTGTACAACACAAGCATAAAAAATGCCCTAAAATTCAGCAGTAGGGAGTGGAAACATCCTAATGCAGAAACATACTAATCATGTTATAAAAAAAACCCACTTAGAATATAGGTTAAAAGCCAACTAAACTTAACAAACTTGTTCATATAGCTCCTTTACAGCAAAGACGAGAAGCTTTCAGATGTGCCGCAGCACAGACCTGCTGGAGCCTCATCAGCACCCCACAAGCAGCAGTGGGCACTCGCTGGAAAGAGTGATTGCTATGACTTTTGGGTCACAGTAGAACACAGAAGTGAGGGTAGCAGAACCCATTTCAAGCTTTGGTTTGGCTTTCAGCATGATTTCCAACTGCTGGTTGGTTGGGAATAGAGAGGGGATATCAGCTTCATTATCACACATCCCTAGAGGAAAAAGGATCTTTGCAGAGCAACTTATTAGTAATTGGCAAATTATCAGTGAAGTGCCTTACTTTTCTTGCAAGCAAATACTTATGAGCAATTATGCTTATTGCTTTTTAGATTTACAGCTTTTACTTTACACATCTTGGAGGCCAGCTCTAGTTATTATCTAATCTTGCAGGAGAGTGCTGCTGGAGGTGTGTAGGACTCTGGCTGGGCTGTTTGCCCTATAGCCTCCACACCGGGCGAGTCAGAGCTGCGAAGGTGCCCTAAGCAAAGACAGAACTGGACTTGTCATTGTTCATTGCCCCTTCACCGTCAGCCCACCGATGTCCTGGAGCACTTCTTTCAGTTGCCTATTACATGCCCGTTTGCTCCCATGCCATATCCCCTGCCTAACCTTCCCTGTCCTTCAAAAAGAAAAAAAGCCAAAGAAGACATTTAACTAACACAAACATATGTATTCATTGCCAATATATTTCAACCGTTTTGTATAGGTACTAATATATCAGAAAGTGCACAAACCCAGTTCCCTCACGAGAAATTTTGCATTTAAGTAGTTTTTATGCACATGCCCTCTCTCACACATACAGAGTAGCTGACGGAGCAATGTGCCATTCACAGCAAGGGTTTATTCACACTGTTTTGCTGGAAAGTTTGACCAGTGCATATACATTTGAAACACCTTTTAGACAGGAGCAGCATGTATGAGAAACTGTGAGGTTCCAAGATAAAAAATGTGAAGATAAATAACACTTGCAGCCCACTGCAGCAGTCAGGCAACTTATCTCAGAGTATAAAGTCATGCTTCTATACATTCCCTTTTAAAATAAGAGTCACCGTTAACTAAGATACTGTTACTGCGACAAGAATGCCAAACACGAGATGCGAAGCAGCACGTCATCTTCCAGGGAAAAAATAAATAATTGGGCGATTTTTTTCATGCAGCTCCAGTGGCTGAGAACTTTTAAGGCCAAAGATCTTGGTCTCTAGTCCACCTTATGACTATGGTTCTATAGGCAAACCCATGGGCTTGCTACAGAAAGAAAAGAGAAGCCTGCAGAGGAGAGCCCCAGATGGGAAGGGACCTACTCCAGGCAACCACCCATGGAGGGGGCTCTTCAGAAACAGAAAACTCATCCCTGCCACGGGAGCAGAAGAAAAATGCACAGCAGACTGCCCTGTCCACTCTGACATCTGGCCTCTCTCTGTACAGTTACTGGGACACGGTAGCATATTTGTTACTGCTTTAGTAGGGAAATGGTTAGAAGAGGGCAGGTCTCATTTTCTTCTATGCTGCAGTAAGCATAGAAGAGTTTAGGATGTAGGCTTCCTACGGCAACTGTTCACAAAGGTAGGAGGCTGCCCATGCTCCTCTGCCTCCACCCTCAAAACTGCTGTGAATTCACAAAGTTTAGAAATAAGTTAAAAAAAAAAAGGGGGAAAAGAAAAGGTTGACAGTATAATTATTTGCAGTTGCACGCCACTTTCTGAGCCTTTACTCTTGGGTTTTATTCTTGAGCTTTTCAGTGTGACTCTCAGCAACATCTTTCTCATTTTTAATTTATTGTTTTTATTGTTATTTAAAGCTCATGTTTCCCTGCTGTCTTGAGTCAGACTGCAGAGGTGTACAGCAACCACTAACTGCTACAAGATTTGTGATAGAATCACCAGAATGTCAACATACAGGTTGACATAACATTTCAGATATTTTTTCCTACATTTCCAAAGTAGTTTGTTCCAGGAACAATTTTCATGTGGCTCAACATTTTTTTCTTTAAATTACGTTATGTTGGTGACTATTACCAAAGCAGCTGGTCTACAGAATGTATTTTCCCATAGTGCAGGACAAGAAAATTGCCATCTGATTTTGCTGGATTTATGATATAGTGTGTACACCGTGGCACACAGTCAAACTTTCCCATAACAGTTTATTTCCAGGTTACTAAGATTTTATAGGGGAATTGCTGCATAGTTTCGTGAAAACAAGGAACATATGCAGAAGCCTTTAATATGTATAAAAGAAGAAAATAGTTAGAGGCTCTTTCTCACACTGCATGCATGCTCCTTTCCATGCACTTCAAGGATGACAGAAATTTCAGCAAACATTTTACCATTCAAGGCTCACAAAACCTGCATATGCTGCACGTTTCTTGATCAGGTTTGTGCATGTATTGTGTGCTCAGTACAATCTAAAGATTTAAGACTAAAAATAATGCTTCTCTGTGCTTTCCATTTGTTGTGCTTTGAATTAATCTGCACTGAGGAGCCTCACATCCAAATATTCTGTTCTTTGTGAAACATCTGATGATAACACACTCTGTTAGCTCAGTAATTGTGCTGTTAAACCCTCTTTGGAGCCTTGGTCTGGAGACAGGGGGTAGGTTTATTCACTGCAAAAGGTGGGTGCTGTGCCACACACCCCACCCCACCCCCCGCCATGTCAGCAGCCAGGGCAGCAGCTCCCAGGGCATTAGGGAGATGAGTGCCTTGGCACTGACAGAGGTCTCACACCTCCACAGCTCTGCCCTGGGAAGCTTCACTCCAAGGTCCGAAAAATGCCTTTTGCCATGGTAACTCTACCTGCTCCGCTCCGCAGCGCGGCTCTGCCTCGCCAGGAGACAGCTGCTTCTGCTGAGCCCAAAGCAGCTCTTCCAACAAATGATAGAAAGCATCTGCTCAATATCAGCTTTTCCTTCCTCCTCCTCTTCCATTGCACTTGTTACTCTGGGTCTCTCAAGTCCTGGCACGAATGTAGAGATACTCTCTGCAGCCTGAGAGCATTCATCAGCGTGAGGATCGCAGTGTCTGTCAACATTTCCTCCACGATACTTGAGAGCACTTTGAAACCAGTGCTGGCTGCCTTTCAGAAATCTCAGTGAAACATGGATTTCACTCAGCTCCGTGGCTCCAGGGTCATATACCTCCTGGGCATGTGGTTCCAGCCAGCCTCATTGACTGCGGTCCCAATCCAGGAGCACTTTAAGTGCAGATAACCTCATCTAACCGTGCTTATAGATCTTAATACAGATGTACCGCACAGGTTTTCTGCACAGATGCACAACCCTCCCTTTCTGAGGGCTTTTTAAGATCTCGTCCTTTCATCCGGTTTCTGTGCAGCCACACAAATAGCTGAAAGGACCTGCTGAGGGAGGGCAGAAGTGAGCATCAGGGGGAGATGGGGACTTCAAAGGTAGTTTTTCGCACCTTTTTACAACCAAGGGACATGTAACCTCAACTCCAGCCAGGCTAATGGATTTTCCCCCTTCACCACTGAGATTCCCCTGCACAAAGCCCAGAAGTATCTTAAGGAGCTATGGGAGGGAGCCGTGAAGATTTGTACTTTTTTCTAAGTGGAATACGTTAAGCATTCTGGGACAGAAAGGTCAAATAAGGATTCAACCAAAATGAAATGCACGCATTCCTCCTTCCTGCTGACATTTACCACACAGCCCAGTGACCTCCAGCCACGCGCGCTGGTGAACTGGCTTTTTTATGGGGTCTGACCCCAGTCTTCCCTGTGTCTGAGAGACATCTCTCTCCCTTTCTCTCCCTCCTTTCCCAGTTATAGCTCCAGAACCACAGGCGAGCTAGCAGAGAGCTACCAGTGTGAGGGATGTGTGCTTATGTATTTTTCCATGACAGGCAAAACTCAAATGCCAACATATAGGTCCAGAATGATGTTAAGGCCAGCTTCAGAGCGCCAGGATTAGTGCTTCACGAAGTAGTCGGGCTGCGCTGCCTCCTGCCACGTTCCTGCACGCAGAACACCGGGGTTTGGAAATGGATATACTGTGTGCAAAACCTGAAACTGGCCCCAAGCGCTCTGGTTGCCCAGTTCACACCCACGTACAAGGGCCAGCTCCAGCTCCATGTGTCTCAGAGACCATGTGTGAGACAGCTGCCCCAGGAACCTGGCTCTAGCTTTCTCCTTGTATGTATAAGGAATTTTACCTGTGTTGTGCTTGTTCAGTGGAATTCAAATGCGGAGCCAAAGATTGCTCCACAACCGCCTCACAACAGCGCAATTCATCAGATGATAGCATTTGCAAGGGGCCATCCCAGTGCCCGTCCCCTGGAAAACCCCTGGCTACGCCAGCAAAACTCTCTGGTGGCGGTGCTTGTACGGGTAGGGGTCCTGCTCAGGGGGGACATTCCTAGCAGACACTCATGAACTCATATTGTCAGTCTATGCCTGCAAACAATTTTCATTTACTCATCTAGAACAAGCTTTCAGTACTACAGGGAAAAAATTGGTTTCCATGTTATTTCTGGAAGCTTATACAATGTTTTTCCACTTTCTCCTTTCCTCTGGGCAACGCCTCTCCTTTGCACAATTTCATTAACATGTATAAACTCTCCAAGATATATACCAGGGGAAGGAGAGTGAAAGCAGCAATCACAGAAAAAAACCCCAAAATACCACTTTCCATCCAAGTTACACAAAAAATTTGCAAAATTCCTTGGCGCCAGAAGCGTGGGGAATCGGAACCACCTACTAGCAAGTGAAGGTGGGGTTCCTGTGTGCAGTCAGGGCTGTGCCAGCAGCATTAGGGAAGGTATTTTTACAGACGCCTGAAGTAGGGAGACTCAGCACCCCTTGCTGACATCTGTGCCACGGCTAGTCAGACCAGCCAAATTAAAGGCAGGACTAGAACATCACCCTGTACTGTGATCATACCTTCCCTTGGCATATACATGTACCTCAGGTGAAAAGGTCAGAGATCCCTACATATTTATTTAAAAGACAGAAACCGGACTGCTGTTAAATGTGGGACAGGGTCGCCTAGGACATCAGCTCTAGGATGTGGGGTTTTGAATTGGAGCTTCACGTCTTCTCAGATTAAGTTCATCTGGGGATCTGAGTAAGGATAGGGAAAAAGAAAATTGAAGTTGTTTACAAAGTCCTTTAATTTGCTGAAGGATCAGGCCCAACAGGGCTAAAGAAACTTGTAAACTGACCACAAGAACCAGGGTAGCATCCCACCTGTCCAGGATCCATCCAGCCTAGCGAAGGCAGTGCCAGAGCAGCTGTCTCTCCACAGACCTTCACCATTTCCCTCCTCAAAGACAACACATAAAGCCACTTCCCAGATCCTCTAAGTCACAAGGAAAGCAAAGCTATGTATCAGTAACCGTGGATATGGCTTTGTCAATTCTAGCTCTCAGATTAAATCGATACTCTCACCATCTAACTGCTGCATGGGAGATGAAAATGAATTGATGGTCTTGGATCTTTTCCCAGCAGGCTAGTGTCCGCTTCTCAATGCCACCAGAACAGGTATCACCATCTGGCTCTCCTCTTGAGGCTTCAGCAAAACACACAGAGCGGATACAAGGACCGACCTGCCTTCTCAGCCTTACGCCTGCTCCCTGCCTACTTCTGGATCCGGGCCCCAGGGCAGGGCCGACCGGCCAGGCGCTCTCTGCTATATCCCTGGGTGAACCAGATCGGCAAAGACAGGGGCAACATAAAGCTTTGAAATTTTTCAGCCACAAGCATGTTTCTTTGCCTCTTATTCATATCCTTGTAAATATTTATCCCGAAATGGCATTTGAAGATCCACATTCTATACTGTATCTGTATTTGCTCTTGGCATGCCTCGGACAGTGAAAATCAATAAAGGCCGTTTCGCTTGCAGGAGTTTGAAGCCGTGGTGTTTGCCCAGTAAACATCCCGTACACACACTCCTTCATTGCTACAGAGAACTGCACCGAAGTAAAAATATCGCTGGTACTTCTGGTCTCAGAGCCTGTGGAAGGATATTCTTACAGAAGCTGAAGGGCTGGATTGTGCAACCCTTACAGCAGCGGGCACTTACCTGCACAACCAGCCCATTGAGAAGGTCTGGCACAGAAATGTTCCCCACAAGTCTGTGGTTTCAATGAACCAGCAAATTAGTTACTGAAGGACAGCAGCGTCTCCAAAACAGCTGAGGTCTCAGCCCTGAATTTTAGTGGGTGCCTTTTTCTGATAAATTTAACATAAAATCTTTTCAGGAAGAAAACTGTCCCCACCAGATGGGGTGCTGTGGTAGAACGATTCCTCCAAACTCGTGGAAGCTTTGCTTCAGATTTTATTAGGAGGAATTTGGCCAGATTTGGCCAGACTTTTTACTATTTCAAATTGGCAGCAAAAAAGAAGAAAAAAGTGTTCACCCGAGTGTTTCATTTCAGCAGCTTCAGGACATCCTGTAGTTTCTTACAGGGAAATAATTGGGATTCAGAAATGTATAAAAGACCACTCCAAATCCCATATGTCCTTTAATCCAACAATGATGTTGTAGGCCACTGTCAGCCTGACTGTGACAAAGAAATTTCTGCCAGAAAAAAACCCCTTAAAAACCAAACAAGAACCAAGCCACAAGGAAGATAAAATAAAGACTGCAGAGATTGTTGTCAAACTTTTCCCAGGCTGAAATCAGAGCTGTTGTGCACAATGGCTTGAGTGTGCAGTTTTCAAAAGAGGCACCTGGAAAAAAACAAGCTTTGAATCATTTTGGATGTGAAGCCAAAGGAATTGAGAAAAAAAAATTTGGGAACAAAAGAAAGTCTATTAAGAGGGGGCAGGGCAGAAACAGTTCACCTCTACCTCAGCTAGTGATCAAGCTCTGAGAAGCATCCCAGGTTTTTTGGAGGATGGTTTCACTGGAGCTCATTTAACCCTATGCTTTATATGACAGAGCTTCGGATGCTGAGCAGCGAAGAAGCAGATCAGCCCTGCAACAGTCAGCACATTGAACTGCAGGATTTCTCTGCTTTTTGTGATGTGTTAGGACAGGTTGCAAACTCCCCATAATCTCACAAGCTGTGCCTGACTTCAACTCTGCAATGTTAGAAACAGGAGATTTCCACCAGCCCGGCCTTTGACAGCCATTTAGCCACTGCCTTTGTGTGACAACTTGTAGAAGGAACCAAGAGCTGTGTCTCCAAACGTGGTGGCTGCTCTGGGAGAGAGCGAGCCAAACTGCTCTGCTCAGGCTGGGAACACCTTTGCATTTAAAAGTCAGCTCCAAATAGCTCCAAAATGCCTGGCTCACTCTGCCCCAAAATGCAGCACACTCCTCCAGTGCTCCCCCAGCACACAGGCGAGGTGGAGCAGCCCCATCTGGGCCCTTTTGTGTGCAGTGCACTGGAGAGGCACAAAAATCAGCAAAAGCCAAGCACTTGTCCCTTCCTCCCTTCTGGGTGTCAGAGCAGGGGCACATCCCTTTGGCACAAATCAGGGAGGACCAGGGGCAGTCCTCCCGCGAGCACACATAGGGCTCCAGCAGTGAGTGAAGCTCCTTCCATGTCTCCTGTACAGGAGCCCACGCCGCGGCCAGCCTCTGCAGGCTGCCCAGGCTCACACCGCTCAGGAAGTAGCGGGCGACAGGGCGTCTTGCATGGGGCAGGAGGGAGAGGGGCCGCTGCCAGCGAGGAGCCTCCCGAGCAGGGCAAAGGCGGGCGGCAGGGGCACGTACGGCAGTCTGGGCCTGTTGGTGTGACACAACCAAGGAAGCATCTATCAATCAAAGGCTGTAGCTTACACCAAGGAGTAATGACTCTTCCCTTCAAGCAGATGGTGCCTCTGTGCTCAGCACCGCAGGCCAGTTTGGAAAAACCAAAAGGGAGTATGTGCTGTGGAGGATGGATGAAAGTGAGGTGGAGAAGGACGGAGAAATTAGTTTATCTCAGAAAGTTGTCCCAAGCAGCCTATAGTAAAGCTGTCCTGACGGAGGAATCAAAGCCATGCCCGTGGCTAGCAGCCATGCTGCCGCGCTCTGGGGTGTGAGCAGATGCTGTAGTTGCAGTGCATCCTGAGGGGAGGGAGGAGGCTTGCGCAGCACACAGCGGCTGTTTGCTCCCCACCAGGGCATTTTTGTTGGAGAGCCTCCCGTTCTGACAGCAGCCATAGGAGGTGCTGCAGATAATAGGAAAATCAAGGCAAAAGCCAGTGCCATGCCACGGCAGAGGTGGTTTCCATGTATTCACTAATCCTCCCTGGAGTTCTCTCCCATGAACTTCCTTTGCATCCTCTTGAGACTAAGAAAACTCATAGCATCCCCAATATCCTGTAGCGAGGAGTTGCACAGCTGCAAACCTCCAAAACAGCACCACACCAAAATACTTTTGTACTAAACCGAGCATTTAGGGTTGGTTTTCTTTCCCAAGATGTGTAATTCACAGCTACTGACAGGAACAGAGCCAGCCCTGCAGGCAGTGGGGCTGCTGAGGGCAGGTGGCCATGGGGCTCAGGGCGTTTTTTATCCCAAGTCCTCGTAAACCCGCCCAGCCCTGCTGCACATCCCAGCATGGGGAATCCCTCCTGGCTGCCCTGGCCCACTCCACCCTCATACACCAAGGAGCACTAGCTTGGACCTAAACCCGTTAGCTGCCAAGCGTGGGAAGTGCTGCGGCCAGGAGGATAACAAAGGGAGAACCAGTGTCTACACACCTTTTCCCACATCACATAAGACTGTCACAGTTTTATAATATGCAGTGCCTAAGTCCAGTCTGCATCTGTCTGTTCATCCTTTAAGCTTCTTTGCACTTAAGTCTTGCACACTGCCAACATTTTGCTAATAATAGCAGCAGCCCTTCAGGCTTTCAGGAGCCTAACAAAACTGCAGCGATGCTGGATCTCAGGTCTCCTTCCAGCCAGCCCTTTCTCAGTCTGGTGCAGCAAGAGCAGCAGATTGTAAGGCTAAAACGCTCATTTTGGGACCCACCGAGTGGTCCCACTCAGGCTGTTCACCCGTGTTTCACACCCCACGCAGTCTGCTGCCGAGCTTCTCTGGGGGAGTCAGCAATTAGCAGCCCTGTAATGAATGTTAAAAGCATTTAATTTAACGAATATATTTAGAGCTAAACATGTCGCTAAGGCTGATCAACACAAGCACAAAGACAAGCAAAGCCCCACGGGCACAAGGACCTTACCTACGCGGGACCATAACTTGGACTACCTTTCTCTGAAGATGCACTTACCTTTCACTGTGGGTGTACTTCTTCTGTGGGGTAACTCCTGCAAAGACACCCCAGCCGGAGCATACCTGCTCTGTTAGGGAAGAGGTGGCCAAGCTTAGCTTGACTGCCTGGCAGGAGGAGAAAAGCAGGTTTCAAACTGGTGCAGCACTGCTGTCTGCATGATCATCTTGCAGTCTTTTAATTACTTCAGAAAAATTATTTAATTAAGACCTCTTCTGTACAGTTCTAGTTCATAACTACAGCCTGTCAACTTTACTGGTCCACTACTGAAAGAAGAACGGTCCCTGAGAGAGGACACGCTAAGGCTCCTTAGGTGATGCCTGTGTGGAGTCCTGGAGCTGACCTCTGTCTAGCAGCGACGGCACTGGACCACTGTGGTTTCTGACCACCAGCACCTGAGGAAAACGCCCATGCGCTGTGGGAAGGCTGAAATTTGTGGTGAGAGGGTCACACACTCAGCCATAAATAGCTTTGAAGGTTTGAGGAAATTTCCCAAGTACTAAGTGTGTGAATTATTCATCCACACTAGTGCTGGCTCACAGGGACAGCGCTGCCTCACACCTGTTTAACACACTCAATTTTAAAGCCAATTTACTTAACTAGATTTTAGTACAAAGACATGTAGAAATGTATCTCATTCTCCTGGGTCAGATCACGCTGACATTTTATTCGGTCTCAGAAACACATAAACATCAATACTGACAGCAATCAATTTACAACCCAGCTGGCCTGTGCCTTTCGTGAAGCACTTTTCCCAATGTTAATAGGTTAAAACTTAAGGTCCTGAGAGGCATCTAGTTTCCAGCTCTGTTGTGCATTACAGCCCTACAGACCCGGAGTCTCCGCTTGCCCAGTATTTTACATCCATAGGACATCCTTGCAGCTACACTGCAGCTACAGCGTGGGAAGTCCATGATAAAACTTGCATGACTGCTAAGAGCCCACAAGGCTTGGAGACCAACCACCACCTTCAGATGTATCCCCTGGGCCTCAGAGAAGCCAAACAGCCACCGAGAGCAGCAAAGCCACCTGCCCCTGCGCAGGGCCACCCTGCCACTCGCCCCTGCTCAGCCACCAGGCCAAGGTCACCTTGCAAAACCGCCTCTGAATTCCCTTTCCGCGGAGGCTGCCGGGAAGCTGGTGTGGCCGGGCTTTCTGCAGGGCCACCCGCTCGGGAGGGGTAAGTGGGTTGGGCAATGCAGTGCACAGCGTGACGCTGCTGCTCCTGGGGACTTTCGTTCTGACTGTGTGTCCCTGGGTCAGCAGCTCTGCACTGGGACGTCTCAGCCCAGGTCCCACATCCCATTACAGACACCACTAATTTTACCAAACTTGATAAACTAGGAGGATTGAGGAGAGAGCAACAGCGGTTACAAAACAAGCACACCCAAGTAACACATGAAGAAAGGCTGAAGGTAAGGGTTCCACCTAGGGCAGAGAAAAAAAAATTAAAATCAAAGGGGTAGTGAAGAAGCACTCATGGCAGAAGTGGCAGTGACGATGATCAGGTGCTCTCTGAATCCTTTACAAACAGGGTAAGAAATCTGCGACCCCATTTCCAACAGAGACAGGGGAGGCTGTTAGGACACACAACAGCAGAAGCAGTAGGAACGCCTATGGAAATTGCAACTTAAGGATGCTAAGGAAAGCCTTTCCTTGAAGGGCTGCAGAAAGAGCACGGTTCCCTAGGGCTGTGTGAGAGCTGGAGGCGGACAGGATCCCAGCTCCGGTGCCGCTCACTCCGCAGAACTTCCATATAGTGGCCCCGGAGCAGGAGGCTGGGAGCCGGGAGGGAGCTTCAGCCTCCCTGTGCTGGCAGGGCTCTGCCCTACTCGTGTTATCGCCTGCCAGGCAGAGGAGGCAGAATCCCTTCAAGAGGGGAAGCTGCAGCTCCAAGATTAGACTCTGGACCTCGACAGCACCCATAGTGTTCCTGCAGAGCACTGCTGAGCATGGAGCCAGGGCAAGAGGGCAGCCCCGGGCATGGCCGCGCTGGGATAAGTGTTAACGGTTCTGCAGGGACGAGCTTATCGCAGATACTGGCACAGGAGCAGGACAGGAAGGAGAACACACAAGCCGCAACCACACAGGCACCCCAAGGCCCCGTCTGAGACACAGGGGGGACAGAAGAAAAAAAAAAATGGCAAAAAAAAAACCCAACCAAAGAGAGTCATAGGGTGCCCTGAAGGTTTGAGCTTGGCTCTGGGCAGGAGCAGCTGTAACTTGCACTCCAGATTTTACATTCTCTTTCTAAATCTTGTTAAATTTCAAGCTGGGGGTGAGGGCTCTACCTCCTCTCAGGACCATTTATTCCCCCTCCGCATTCTGCATTTCTTCCTATTATCATGATCCCCATCTTTCAGACACGTCGCTTGGCAATAGGTCACATTCAACAGCGTTCCCTTTATTTTGTAGCTAAGGTCACAATCTCATGTGGCATCTCCCATAGATGACGCTTCAGGAGGAGGGAGATAAATCCATCAGCCCCCAGCGGGGGAGCCTCTGCAGGGTGCTGGCAGTGGGCATGGCACCCAGGTCTTCTCCCACCACAGCTCTGCCGGGGCAGCTCCAGCAGCACCCTCTGGGGCAAGCCAGCCTGCCCCAGGCTGGCAATGTTGGCTCCAGAGATGCTGCAGGATGGTGTTAGCGAAATCTTAAAATCCACTTTCACAAACCACCTGAAGCAGCAAAACTACCCAGGACCAGTTAGCAGAACAGCAACGTGTTCATGCATTTATTCCTAATGGTCTACGCAACCCAATCCCATCTCAAGAGTTTATTGTTTATGGGCATAACATGTTCATTTTATGGGAACAGACCTGCTCTATGCTGGAAGACTTCCTGCAAGCGACTGTGGTGTTAATTTAGAAGATGGCATTCTTCCCAGTCATTATTAAACCAATAACCCTACATTACCTCCAGCATCAAGGGGCAACGTGCTGTTGGAGGCAAGACAGAACAAAGGTCCTGGCTGTAGTAATTGCAAAAGGGCTTAGGGGCTGTTAGGGGAGAGAGATGTAGCCTGGCCAAACTCCAGTGCCTGTGGTTTTGAAGATCCTCGCTTGGGTTGTATTGTGTTGATGTGCAGCGTTAAAGGGCTGCCACTTCTGCACCCATGCCTGGCTGAGTTACAGGAAGTATTTTCAGCATCTCTCTGCCAGAAACAACATCTCTCATGACTTTTATCATGGAATGGGTGCATGTTTGTAATCAGCTTGGAAAAATCTGTTTCTGAGCTTAATTCTAAAGCCTCATCTTTGCTACATAAACAACGGACTCAGTAACACAGCTTTCCCTCCCTTGAGCAGTATGGGGAATGATTTGCTGTCCTGGGAAACTGGTCACAGCATAAGCCTGCGGGGTTTTGCAACATCACTGTTTGATGCCTTCAGTTGAAGTGCTGAACACACTGTACAGGCACAAGTGGACAGCCTGAACTGGGAACTCTGCTGTAGTGCTAAAATTGCTAAAATTCAGGGAACGCTGCAAGCTAATCTGTAGTTTATGCAGCAATTTTATCAATTAACAGTGGTAGGCAAGGGGTTAATGCCACGGTTAAAAAACACTACAGAATTTGTCTCGATTCTTTCAATTCTGGTAATCTTAAGGATCACTTTGCAGGTTCCTGCAGCAAACTTGCTTGAGAAGCATTTCATTTAAATGCCTTCACAAAATGCCCTTCTGAAAAAACAGACCACTCAGGCTTTGCTCAGCTTTGCAATGGCAAGGATGCCAACCACCAGCCTAAGATGAGGCAGACCAGCCATAAACGCATGGCACCGTGGCTGCGCACGGCCTTGCCCTCATTGGAGAATGCAACTTTTTGTACTACGTCTGTAACCAAACTGATGCTGGCTGTCCCTCAGAGCTCTTTTCAAAGGAATCCCAAACCTCAGTCCTCCCAAACTGCTTGGGATGCAATGCGTCCACGCAGAAGCCTGCCTCAGAGTCTGTACTTCTGCAAGCAAATACATTTCTAATCGTTTGGCTTGGCCTAAACGGAGCATCAGCAGTTGCTGTCTGGCTAAGGTTCTAGCTGTGTTGCTTCATCAGAGAAGATAATTCAGGAGACAGCTTGCCTAGAGGCTGGAATCTCCATCACTATCTAACCTGCTCCTACGTCTTGCCAAACATCTGGCAGGAATGAGTTAGGGAACCTTACATCTGCACGAGGCAGGGTGGCAGACGTAAACACCTTGAGGTATCTCCTAGTCCTGCCTAGGATAGCTCGCTGTCTAAATCAAATTGTTCTGGGACCACACATCAGAAACGCATTGATAGGGCTCTACCATGCAGCTAATGACAAGACTGCCTGTGCCTCTTGAATCCTTCTAGATGACCTCATTTCTACAGGATTTGTGTTTTTCATAATCATTCATGCATTTTACCGCCATTAAAGAATCCCCAGCTTATGCACAGGAAATGTAAGTCTTTTTAATGGCCTCTTCCCCAGGTGAGAAGGATGTGCCAAAACCAAAAGTAGGTTTCAAGTCACAGGTTTAGCCTCCCTTCTTGCTTTGGACCGAAGAGCAGTGCCGCGCTCCACGTTACCGTCAAGGCCAGTTATTGCATGGGCAATAATCCCATCACACTGAGTGACAGCAGCCCAGGTAAGCTACCCTCAGCCCACTGCCACCGTGTCCTACGGCTCTGCCTTCAACACTGGGATGCCTCACCAAACGCAAGGCTTTTGTTCTCATCTTTAGCACCCTCAGGGCTTCGCATCCCACAGACGCCTCATTTTTCGTGTTCACAACAAGCTGCAGAAGAGTTACACTCAGGACTGTCAGGTTCCTGCACAGCTCCCTGTCTTGAGACCAGAGCAATCTGAAAGCCAACATCTGCTCCTACAAGAAATCAGCATGACTGTCAGCACCACAGCTGACAAATGGAACACCACATTTGTTTAACTTGACTTCAAGTAAAGGAATCAGTCTAGCCCACTGCCTTCACATAACCGTACATCACTAATTTCTGTGCACATCCGTGGAAACAGAATATACAGAAGAGCTACTTCTGTAAGACTTTTATTAGAAATACAGTCCACAAAGTGGATCCCCCATAACCAGACAGTGTTTGGGCTTCCCCCTTCACTACGAGAGAGGGCAGCTCAGGACTGCAAAGCCATTTATTTAGCAGCAGAGAGCCTTTCATGAGTGTGAGCATGCTCCCTAACACCAAGAGGCCTGATGCCTGCTCGGGGCAGCCATAACTCTGTTTGCATCACAGGAAGCATCTTTCAAAAGGACAATTTATTGGAAAACTAAATGATCTTCACAGAAATGCATTACAGACGCAGGAGAAAGCAGAACGGGCAATTTCCTACTTCCTCTCATTTGAAGGAACACAGAAATTTTTCTTCCATGGCCATATATATATATATTCTGCTAAACTCCATTAGCCAAATAAAAACAGTGGTAGGTCATTTAGCTTATGTATATGAAAAGAAAAAAAAATCTATCATGAAGTAGTGTATTCTAGTTAGAAACCATACCTACAGGATTTACTAGAAGCAGCAATTCAGACCTCTTCCTTAGATTACAGGCACCACAGAACAAGGTTGGCATAAGATACTTGAAATCAGAGACTTTACTACACAAACACACTTTTCTCCCATTTAAAAAAATAGATTAGAGGAAGATATAAACATCTTATTTATTAAATCAAATAGAAATGCAAAATATATTTCACATGCCTTACATGGAAAAGAGATGAACTTCCAAGACTTTAAAGCAAGACTGTGTCAGTCGCCACGCAGGAAATAGGAACATTATAAACAGTCACAAAGAGGAGGAAGGACTGGGGGGAGGCGACATGGGGATGATGGGCAGTTCCTCCCCACTCTGAGAAAGCTCTTCTAAAAACAAGGATGGGGTTTATGCTGAGCAAGCATCACAAGCCTGAAATTAACTTTAACATATACTTATTTTGGAGGAAGTTGTCTAAAGAAGTACAATTGGCTAATAACTAGTCAAAACAGTGGTCTAAATTATGTATACCATACTCATATGAAGTGGACATGGGTTTATTTTTTTGAACATCAGTAGGGAGAATAGGAGAATCGGAAACACCAAAAAAGCTTTTAAAAAGCTGGATCAATCCATGGCCGCATTCTGTGCGACTCCACTATTAAAATAAGAGAAAAAGATGAAAAATAGAACTATTTTTCTAAATATTTAATTACTTTGTCATCCTCCAACTTTTCCTCCCTCCTACACACAATTTCTTGGAAGCTGAAATGACACTCAACAGCAAATACACAGCATATACCAATAGTATATTCCACAGTTTTTCTAGAGACTCAATAGTCCAACAATTTTAAAGTGATCTATGTGCAAAAAATTAACACATGAAAGAGTTTCTTTAAAAAAAAAATAAAATCCACTGCAGCCTTAACCTCTACTTAAAAAAAAATCTGAGGATTAGCACTAAATTTCCCAGCGGAGGACAGATCAGTAACTGCAAGTATTCTGCCAAACCTGTGACTTGGTGTTGCTGAACCGTCAACATCCCAAGTTTACTACCTGCTGGCAAGTGGAAAACAGACTGTATCCCCAAAAGAAGTGGGAAAACCACTATTCATAAACTGGTCTTCTGAGATACATAAACATACAGTGCAGGTATGTATTCAGAGACTGCTACCTACAGCTGAGAACAGTTCTCCCAGCAGGACTAACAGTAAATGATTAACAATAAAATGTGCAAGTTTTGTAAGAGCAGTATTTGAAATGTTCCCGACTGCTCAATGCCCCTAGGCCTAAACTATCCCCTCGTTAATAGTGGTGTGAGTCAGGGCAGCTCTGGTGAAGTTACAGTAGAAATCGCTGTGCACGAGGATTTCTGTGTGAGAAGAACAGTCCCTTGAACTACAGACTAGTTCAGTCCTGACTGCACTACAATAGGGAATTGTGTTTAAACCATGAGTAATCATGTAATCATCTCCCAGCATAGTACTTCTTTTCTGCACACATAGAATGTAAATGGCCAAGATTTACAACTGATGATTTTGCAGATTTAATGGATTATATTTCTTTAATGGTTCTGGCAATGCAAACTCAATTAAGAAAAAACCAACACCAAAAAACAACAACAAAAAATCCCACGCTCACTGCTGTCTGCTTTTTCCTTTATTTGATGACTTATCTGGCACACAGTTAGGGTTTTCTAACAGTGCGTAAGTGTTCAAAATCATCAGATTACTTGGGCCGGGAAGAGCGGTGGTTCTACGGTTAAAGTCCAGGTGTGGAAGACACACCACAATAGGTGATAAAGCTAAATCACATTTTGTCTAGAAAATGGAGCGGAGACCCCAGTTCCTAAGCAAGGGCCATGAAACAAACAAATCACCAACTCATAAAATGCCTTGAGTTTCCCAGATGAAAACCCAGAAGAAAAGCAAAACATAAGCAGTAAAGTCACTTGGTGTTTAATGGCTTTCAAAGTCACCTTGCAAAACAGTTCAAATATCAAAACTATCCCCAATTTGAAAGCCAAGTGGCAGTATCCTCCCTTTTTACCACCCATTGCTGCGTGAGACAGAGGAGCATTATGGAAGCTGGGGGGAGACCAGCTGCAGGAACATGACCAGTCTTTGCCGGTGTGAAGGAGCAGCACACTGGACCACAGAAGAAATCTCACCCAAAAACATGAAGCCTTGAGGATGAAGAATGAAGGCGAACAGACTTGGCCTGATGCAAACCACATACCTTAATGCATGAAAATGGCGGCTCTGGTGCAGTTCAACGCACAGCCATTTGCTGAGGATGGCTAAGCACTAATAACACACATCAACGTGTGTTTCAAGTGCTGTTAGAACCATACCGTATACAACCTATATCCTTGTTTTTCCCCCCATAATGCACTAAAGTAAATCCAGACCTTAAAGAATAACTTGCATAGTAAGAAAAGGTCATCAATTTAATCATTTACTTTAAGCAGGCAAGCAAATTTGTAAACATTCAAAAGCGGCAGCATCCAAGTTACAAACAATTTAAGGAAAAAAGAATTGAGATTATTAAGGTTCTTTATCCTCTCAAAAATTTTGGAAATAATCTTTTAAAACACTGCAAACATTGAACACTCGGTTACACCTCTAATCCTGCTAGTAGTCCTGCCTTCCAAGGAATTCTGCTTCCTAAAATGCATGGTCTCACAATTGCCACACTTTTTAGCATTTGCCTTTCGGAAGTCAGCTACCTCAGCCTAAATCCCGTTAGCAAAAGGAATGCTTGTGTCTTGATTCAACACCTCTTTAACTTCCGAGGGCAAAGCATCAAAGAGGTGATCTTCCACCACGAGCCCGCTTTTCCTGAGAAGCTGACACTGCCCCAGCGTGGCTGGCAGACGGTCCAAGCAGTTTCCCTTCAGTTCCAGATGAGTCAGCTGCAACAGTTGACTAACTTTATCTGGGATTGAGGTAATACAGTTTTGTCCCAGACTCAAAGTCCTCAATTTAACACATTTAAACAACTGTTTTGGCAAAATGTCGACTTTGTTTCCTGTGATGTGAAAATGCTGCAGATTTTGAAGCAAACCTATTTCCACTGGAATCAACGCGATTGAGTTGTAGCTTACATCTAAACACCTAAGTTTCTGTAAACTGAACACTGCGGCTGGTAAGGATTCGAGTTTGTTATTGGAGAGATAAAGAGACTCCAAATTTTTTATGTGGGTAATGGAGGAAGGAATGCTGACTATTTTATTGTGCCACAGCTTTAAACAAGTCAATCTCTTTAAGTGCTGGAAACTGATGATTTCTTCAATTGTGCGTATGCTGTTTGACTTTAAATCCAGTTCCTGTAAGTTAGAGAGGCTGAAGATGGCGTGGGGAATTCTCTCCAGTTCACAGTTCTGCAGTTCCAACTCCGCAACGTTAGTCATTTTCTTAAGGCTATTGAGTACCACAAGCTTAGTGCCGTCATTATGAATGACTAGTTTTGTCAGATGTGGTGCCACATCTGTGATATTGGGGGGAATTTTGGTCAAATTGCTCTTCACGTGGAGAATTTTAAGGTGTCTCAACTCTCTGAGAGATTCGAGCCCTATCATTTTATTGTTTTCAGAGTTCAAATTGCCTATCAAGTACAATTCACGGAGGTTTTTGAGCAAATACACCCACGCAGGAATTTCTGCAACATCCGTGAATTTCACATGAAGGCATCTCAGGTGGTCCCGGAGAAAGCTGAAGGCAGTCTGCTCAACCTTCGCAGGGCAGTGGCACAAGTGAAGCTCCTGAAGATTCGTCATCTGGGAAATTTTTGCTGGGATTTTTGCTTCTGGAATCAGCTCCAGTTTCAACACATCCAGATCCGTCAGATCAAACACCGCATCGGGGACCCCCGACAGCATGAAGAGATGCAACTCTTGTTTGTCCTGCGCATTGCGGGAAACGTGTTGCCGCAGCTTTTCAAAGGTCCATTCATGGTTTAAACTAATTTCCCGTAGTTTGTTCTCACTTACCTCTGACAAAAAGACACCAAATCGCTTAGAATACAGCTGGTCGTACTGATCTACCATATGCAAGAGAAATGCAAAATCATTTTTGACATCAGGGATATCGCTAAAGCTACTCTCTTCTCTGACCTTTTCAAAGGAATATTCTTTTAAAGGTATTCGGAACAGCCAGAAAAGCGTGTAGAGACAGATAAAACCATAGACACAAATGAGGGAGATATAGCTGATAAGCAGCTTCTTCAACATGTAAGCCATGTTGTGTGTACATTCAAACTGTGTGTAGCCAATCAGGTGTTCCACTTTCGGGTTGCAGATGTGTTCAAAACTAATGGTGTTGACAAAGTTTGCAGTATAGCAGAGAATAAATATGAACTTGACAGTCTTGATGACAGTCTGGCCAACATAGAGTTTGTAAATCAGGTCACTGTCCTCCACGTGAGCCCTGAACTTGCGGACTTTCTCAAAGAGCGCTTTGGCTTGTTCGCCATCTTTCTTATCTAAAATAGTGACACTGGGAACCTCGATCATTGGCTTGTCAGCTGAAAATTTGAAGCCAGATTTTGTTATCATGGGAGTGCTGGCACTTGGGCTTCCTTCGTCGCTGCTAGTGGAAACATACTTGGGCAGGGACTGGGCACCAGTTAGCCTCTGTTTGTTCTCCTCGGAGTCTTCACATGCCGTTTCAGACAATGCTTTTGTAGTCCAAGGGGACTCAAAGCACTTCCCTAAGATAGACACAAAATGCTCAATTTTTGAGCAAGTCTTGGGATACTTGAACCAAAAATTGCTACTGACTATTAAAATGATAGTATGGATAAGAACAAGATAGGGAAAATACTTTGAATACCAAGGAAGAGCCAAATGATAGCACATCTGGTTAATAAACACGTATTGCTGAAAATCCAAATTTGTTTTACGGCCTGAAGAATCTTTCTGCTCCTTCTTCAGCTCCTGGCCTGATTCAGTGGGTTGATACTGAGGAGAGGTAGCTCTGCTCAGAGGTACGTCAGGTGTTACAGTAGGGGCACTTCCGAAGGAAACCGTTCTCATTGACGCTTCTTCTCCTTGACCAGTGGTTGTTTCCACAGTGGTAAAGTCAGCCTTCCCTGACGTGCCAGGTTGTGCTTTTGAATTTACAGTAGACTGCAAAACTGGCAAGCAGACCACCTGGTCTTTGGTCAGCTGCATGGTTCCAGCAAAAATGGCAACCATTAACATAACAACAGCTAGATAATCCATAAATACATCCCACCATGGTTTCAAGATACGGTAAGTTGGCTGGATGTCATTGAGCGATGCAACTTCTGCAAGGGTAAACATTCCTACAAGAGAACAAAGACAAAATCAGTACTGTTGACCGGTAAAGCAGGTTATTTTACCATTTAATAACAATCACACCAGACATACAGATCCTCAGGTTTTGTTGCCTGTCACACATTGTCCATCATTCCACTCAACCCATTTTTCTCAAAGGATATGTACTGAAATGATGCATTACTTTAGCATCAACAAAAGTCTTCTCACTTCAGGCCAGCTGGTATTTACATATCTTTGTCACTTCACAGTACAAGCACCAAGGCCTGCTCTGTGCAACGGAAATATCTGAAAGGTAAAGTGCTGTACCTGATACATATTAATGACATGAACAGCAACAATTGATTACACTGCCCAAAATCTGACTCCGTAAAAGTGACTGCTTGAATCTGAACACGTGAAATCCAGCACTAACATTTTGTAGTGCCTTGCATTTAAATACAGTAGCATTTGTTAAATGTTTTATACCTTGCTCATGACTCACACAGCACATTTGAACAAGGTCTCTTACTTCTTTTCATCTAACACAGTAACAGTCAGTGTGTCCCAGTCCTTGCTATTAAGAATCCACATAGCTTACCAGATTGATCAGCTCCTTTCCCTTAAGTACCACTGCACAAGTGAAAGTCTTGCAGTTTTTACATGAATATTTGGCACAGTTCTTTTAATGTGTTTGGGTGTTTTACAGTGAGAAACAGTTATCACCTATTTATTGGACTAAACAGTACTGTATAAATTTTTTCCCCCAAAATAAATGAAGAAATAGGCCTTCCTCAGAAAAATCCAACCCAGCTAACCAACCCCCCCCCAACTCTTTCTTAACATAATGGGAAAATATTGCTTCAGCTTATCATCACAGCCTGGTGATTATAGGAAGCTGGTTAGTCCAGGTAGCACAGGAGCAGGCTGCAAGGCTTTCACTGTAATTTAAACATATGCACTGTGAGACGAAGTGGCAAACTGATTGTGTGAGAATCCAAACCTCTCTGCAGCTTTAAATAGCTTGCTTTGCTTTTTTATTTTGATGCAACCTAGAGGACTCAACTTATCAGCTTTTTAAAAAATAAGTTTCCTGTGCAAGCAGGATGTGGTAAAATCATCGTTTTAACTGCTGAACTTGTGACCCAAATTTGCCATTTCTAAAGTCAAATACACAGCTTGTGTGCACACATGGAGTGGGGAAGGAGACGGGATGTACGTTAGCACAGTCTGGCTCCCTTTGGCTGGGAAAAGAACAGCTTAGCAGAGCACAAGGAGATCAAAGCAGGCGGTATAAAGATGCATCAGATTTATTATTTTTAACTTGTAGCACACCAATTAGTACAGACCTGCACCTTACAAACCCTAAAGGACAATGTCACAGACAATGAATATACAACACGATCGTTTGATTATTTCTAGCCCACATTTCTCTGAAGAAGATAACAGATATTTCTATATGCAAAACTCAAATATCAGCTACTGCCTATATGGTCAAAGGCACACATTAGCCCCTCTCCTTCCCGCACCAGCGCAAGCAGCCCCCATGACCTCGGTCTGCGGGAAAGGCCAGCAGCTGCCATTACAGAGCCCGGCACGGAGCTCAGGATGAAAGCGTCTCTGCCGCCACAGGGAGGTATCAGTCCCTGGCCTCCCACGCCTCCTCCCAGGAGCTTTTACCAGCTTCACATACTTACCCTGCAACTTGGTGGAGAGGGACCTACCTCACTGCAGCACTCATCTCACTGTTGCCAAAATGTAAAAGTTAAGGCTCAGCTCCTCAGGGAATGGGCAGAAGGAACTTTCAGCGCACTCCTTCTCTATTTTCCCATGGGCAAAGGAATGTCAAATACTCCTCCCTCATCAGTAAGGTAAGTTGTCAGGGTCTTACAGTTGTCCCAGCTCCACGAGAGCCTCCTCCGTGCAGGAAGGTTCCTGAGCCCTTCCCCACGCACCTCCCCAGGGCTGTAGTTGCTATAGGAAGGGCTGAAGGACACGGACCAGTAACGTACCCCACCGCTGTCAAAGCCTCACAGTGCTTCAGTTGAAGTTAGCTACAAACTCCCCTTTTCTTTAATGTCTCCTGGTGCTTACCTAGACTGAGTCACAACATGACTGCTTGCCCTAGAATTGCTACCTTTGACATTTAAATAACAACCCCGTGCAAAAGAAAAGCATTAGTCATTTGTACTAATGTGAACAGATAGATACAAAAGGGCCCTCCTTACTCCTAAGGCACAACTGCCACCTGCCCAGGACAGGAAAACCACAAAACAGCAACAGAGGTTTGGTTTTTTCCCCCTGACTGTTTTTGGGGGGTTTTTTTGGGTTTGGTTTTTTTTTCCTTTCTTGGAAGCTGTTTGGAAGGGATGCTCTCACGGATCTCCAGGCTGTTCTCACTGTGAGACACCCACCTGGGAAGCCACAAGAACTTCTCCTCCACTGGGTTACCAGCGCAATAGGTCAACAGGAGAGCAGAGCGCCAAATGCTTAGCACGGACAAGTCACGCATGCTTTTACAGCCGAGGCTCTGCACACAGAGCCATGCGATGTGCAGGAAGGAGACAAGCGGGTTGGGAAGGAGGAATGAGATGACTCCTGTAGCAAACATGGGTAGCTGCTACCGCTCATTCCTCTGGGGCTAGCCTTTACCTCAACTTTGCACTAGCTAATTATGTGGGAAGTTACTTCATTGCGGTTTGGGGCACAAGCTGCAGAATTCCTTTCACAGAACAAAGGTGATTTTTTTGCTTCTGCCATGAGAACACGTGGATAAAGCACCGAAACCCAAACGCTGCAGACCTGGCTGCTCTAAGCAACTGAAATAATGGAAAAGAAATAAGAGAGCACAAAGCGGTTCCAGTCAGACTCGGAAAGAACAATAAAAAAAGCTAAAGCTAAAAATCACCTCTTTCAGACCTCTAACACACACACAAAATGGTCTCAAAAAAAGTTCGGAGACACAACAGAGCCTGTGTAATCCTTTGTGAGGCTGTAGGCAGCGTGGTTTAACAGGAGCATTACACTGAGAAGTACTACATTCAATGCTCTGAACATGTCTTTTCTTTCAAGTTACTGATACTCACAGAAGAGCTGGTGTTTTGGCAGAGATTAGCAGTTATAAAACACAAAAACACCCCTCTGTGGTGTTACTGTCTAACACTGTGTCTCATAAAAGAGAGGCAGACCTTTTTCTAGCTAGCACAAATCAATTCCAGCAGCTGAAAACAGGTTTCTGTCCTCAAATGTCTAAAATATTTAAATACTCTGAGTCTTAAAAAAAATCCTTAAAAAAATCCCAACAAACAAACAAAACCCAACTATAAACCTACACACAGCATAAGACACATTCAGACTGACAAGTAGTGAATAAATTTTGTATTTCTCCCTTAAATCTATTATTACATGTATTGGTGTTTGACTTACTAAACTAATAACCATAGAAGTTAATTTTTATTCTATTTTTGCAGATACTTAGAAGTCAAACTATTAAGAGGTACTCAGAACAACAGGTCTATTACCGTGTTGTAATGTTTTGGGCTTTTCTTTATTCCAACATTCAATTTAAACTATTTAAAGCTTTTAAAACCTGCTTTTAAAGCTTACTCTCCAGAATATTCCTTGGAGCAGACAGATAGTATTTTCATTGCTAATTTTCACCTCCTTTTAAGAGTGCCAGATTGGGGTTGGGCTGTCATGATAAGCTGCAGTGATGACATGGTAGTAAAAAAACCCCAAATAAACCAACAACAAAAAAGAAGATGTAGATGCCAGTCTGTGCCTGGCAAGCAGCACCTGCAGCTCCCTGCCATCGGTCTTTTCCCCTCAAGGCCAGTGCATGCTCTATTCACAACCCCGATGCCAGAAGTCTGTAAGCAGGTAGCTCAAACTAACGAACAAAGTACTATGCAGCTGAAAAGTCAGAATGTCTGATCTCTCATGGTGAAAACATGCATTTCTTTCAGCCCTTTTTCAGGGCTCGCAAGGCACCAAATGGACTTTGAGGCTCAGCAGAACATGGGGTTTTGACACACCAAGATCTAGACCCAAACTGGAAAACTGTGATTCTTGAAGAGAAGCAATTCTTAATTTCCAGTGTGGAATTGCAGGACACAGTCTCTTTTTTAAAAATAGTATACTTTAGTTCAGTTTTAATAAGCCCAGATTTTAATTCAAGCCTCTTTCAGTATGATATTAGGGCTGCACAGCTACACAAAATAAGGAAGACCTCTAATTTTAGCAAATAATCCTTTTTCCTCCCAAACCCTTTGTCTCCAGTTCTGTACAGTGGATGACTCTCTAGGATAACATTAACCTCTCCCAGCTCCATCCATTACCTCCAGCTATCTACTGGGTGCATTCTTTCCTGGAAAAAAAAATAAAATTCTTTAACCTAAACATATTCAATTGTTCTAAGCACAACTGTTTCTTGCTACCTCCAGAGATTTTAGGTGGGAGTTCTGAAAGCAGCATAGTACTACCTCCCTTCTCATTGCTAATGTGATATGGAGCTCTAGAACCACTTTGGTTATTTTGCAGTTATATAAAGTTACAGTGAATAAAACCAGAATATAAACAGAACAGAATACAAAAAGAAAAAATATTATAATGACAACACAATTGTTCTAAGTTACAGGCCCACATTAAATCAGCAAAGGTAACAAACTAATTGGGTAAGTAGTATGATTTATGAAATTATAATCCTTTCATTAGTCTTAAAGAAAAGCTATAATAGAAAGAGCTCAGAATGTGATTAACCTAGTGATTTTTTCTGACAGATTTCAGACTATAAATGCTGAAATACTAAGTGGACATATTGGGGTTATTTCCTAAGAAACTGTTCTAGCTTAAATACAGAAGTTAGAGGAAAAGGAAGCAGCAGATTGGTATGTCACTAATGTTTATTTACATCCTACTTCTTCCTGTACTTACTGATAAATACTTCATCTGTCTGCCCCTGTAATTCACTGGCCCTCCTGTTTTAAAACATATTTCAAGTTAAAGCAAATTCAAAGTTAGAACAAACAAATAAAAACAGAATCATAGCACGTGAATCTCTCATTTTACTCCCAGGTTCCCAAGACTCTGAACAAGCCCACTTTGTTTCAGGGAACAAAAAGATTCTTGAATTAGCCTTGTCACCGCAACTGGTCAAGAATTTCCTAAAAAAACCCCACATTTCTAGTTGAAAAGAAAAAGTGCTACCATGAACAAAATTGTTTTCTCCCTTCCCACAGGAAATTAAGGAGAAGAAAAGTTTTCCCATAACTAAAATGCTTTGCTAGCTTGCTTTTGATCAAGTGACCATAGGTTTAAATTTATTTCCACTGTATATTTTACTCTCTCTTTCCACCAATCATTTCTACTTCCTTTGTTTTTCTACTTCTGCAATATCCTATTAAGACAGGCAATTAGACCTTAATGGGATAAGAATGGATGATGAGATTCCTCTTAGTCGGGATGCTGTGAATATCAATTGTTCCACAGACAATCTGCAAAGATCAAAAAGATGGCACCTTTTTTTTTTCCCTCCTTTTTCTTCCCCACACAACCCAGTGTAAGGAGCCCCAGAGCCCTTGTACAATAATGCATGAAGACATTCAGAAAAGAGCCCATGAGTGAATTTATGCATTCTGAGCATAAAGACACATTCATCACCTGCACTGGTTATTCAGTTCCTGAGATTAAGAGATTAAAACAAACTGAAGGAGGTTTAAGCAAAACACCAATAGGCTTTGGGATCTAGTAATAGAGGGAAATTGTCCCTGCTGCTGTAGCTGGGAATATTACAACTACTCCTAGCCTGGTTTGCAGCCCCATGTATGCTGGCTGAGGCACTGCCTCTGGGCAGCTGTAGAGAAGGAGCAGCCCATTTGAAAGACAGAGTTAACTCTCTGCTGCTTTATTGTGCTTTGCTCTACCTGACCCCACTCAGGTTACAAAACCAGTTTTAGATACAACTGTGAGTACAGTTTCTCTTCCCAAGCATCCTGCAAATCAAACCCCCCAAATTCAGCTAAACACGGATTTGCCTGTTGAGTGTCCCTATTGCCTGAAAAGCCCAGGAAACATTCCACGATAAAAATACAACCTAGGCATTTTTAAATAGGTATTTTTATAGTGCTTCTCTACTATATGAAATGTTTTGCTACTTCTGCAGCAACGGAAGGTATTGCAGAACATTAACACCAGAACACAAGGACTACAGTGCAGCTAACGGTATCAGGTACTTCCTGATTACAGCTTTTGTCTCAGGAAGATCAGAAACAGATTTAACGTATGAACCTGCACGGAAAGAGATTTCTGTTATTTTTTTCCACTAAATTAGAATTACAAGAATTCCCACTCACTATTTCTTCTTTAAACATCTGACAGCGACCAAATCTACCAGTTTTGGGTCAATCTGCAAGATGTGGGTTGGTTTATTTTTGTTTGGCTACCCCTTGACTGAGCAAATTGTTACTGGTTTGGACTATCTGATATTCCAGGCCAAGCAAATTTCTATGGGATGGGGTATTTATCTGTACGATTTGACTTTCTTAAAATGAACTGCATGTCACCCTGAAGGTAATATTTTAGAGATGGTGTATCACAAGATGCTCTGTAGGCGTAATGGATGATAACTGAATAAGGAGAAAGCAACGAACGCAAAGCTGAACGGAGATTTCCTATAGAGAAAAACATTCCAACTGAGGAACGAGAGTTCCACAATAGCTTTTAATTATAACTAGATCTCATTATATAAATATATATGGAAAAATATGATGCTGTAATTTGATAACATACATACATGATTAAGGAGGATTAATTAGCACCACTCATACACTCATTATTTGAGAAACAAAACAACAATAAAACCACTCCCAAACACACACACACACACACCCCCCGCAACCCATCTCCCCAACTCCCCTATCCCACTGCCCAAATTGCACAACTATAATTTTGGACTTTCCCTTAAAGGGAATACATAATCTCTGATAGAGACTGTAAAATTCCCCCACTAAGGAATCATCATCTTTATGAACAACATTAACCTGACCGACAGCAATTCAGTAAACAAAAAATTATCAAAATCTAATTTCTCTCAGACTGCAAACAGAAATATTAGGCTTCAGTAAGTTGGAGACAAAAATAAGATTCTTGCTTTATATAATCAATGTCAAATTAGTACTCATTTACAAAAATTAAATCTATAAAAAAATTTTCTTTTTTTAAATCTTCAAAAATTCTGCCCTTCAAAGCTGAGCTTTTTCAGGTTGTATAACACTCTAACCTACTTTTGGATCCTGCTACTTAAGTGTTTACACTGAATCTTCCTTGTTTACCAGTTCTTTGAAGGTCTAGTGCTATACACCACTCCTACACAGATGGTTTTGTAATCAATGTGATATTTAAAAAGCAGTATTAGCAGCCATAATTTCCCTAACAATAAACTCTTGAATCGTACCTCATTCTTGCCTTGTAGGTCTGTTTAATGATGACTTTCAAAACAGGAGCCCAATGTATTTCTGACTAGCTCCCCAAAGCACCCAAAGAATATTAGCACAATTAAGTCTGCATTCGTTGCATGCAAGTTTTGCGTCTGCAGAACACAGAGAATGAACAACGTCCACTTTGCCTACTGCTGTACTCCCAAGCCATGCTCTTGTGAGAGGGATGCTTTGACCAAAAGTACAAGCTTCAGTTTTTATTCACATTTATCCCCAGGCTTCAGGGTGCAGTGCAGGCCCTCAGTATCTTTCAGATTATGACTTGTCAGTTTTTCACCTTGAAAAAGCTCTGAGAGACGCTAAGCTGACTGTTCAGCAACACCAGGCTCACAAAGATTAGTAGCATCAGAGACCATAAAGGGCGTGCAAGAAGGGATGGGAGAAGAAAACAGGAGTGGAGAGCGGTCCTTGAGCATCCCTCTGCGCGGCTCTGTAGCTGGTAAAGAGCTCAGTATTGTAACTATATGTGCTACAGTTCAAGTCAGTTAAGCACATGTGATTGTACTGTTATAAAACAAACCATCTAGCAAGGCAACATGCAAGAAATCAAGAGATGACTAATAAGGCTAGACCCCAGCAGGGCTAAATACTGAGCATATGCTTTTCATATCTGTAAGTAACAGTCCGTGAATGCACAGGCATTTGACAGGCAGTTTCTCTTGGGAAGAACACCAATCTTGCAAAGCACAACTGCCTGGACAGAAATCCTACAGCAGAGTAACAAGGACCTTGCAGATGAAGGCAAAGAACATGCCTTGGTGTACCCCGGCACGTGCACTCCAAACCTTACATTGCTGTTACAACCACTGTTATTTACGTAATACCAGTTCACCCTCCTTTCATCCGAGGCAGCACATCACCAGTCATCCAAGTAGCGATGCTGAGGCTGAGTGGTCAGATCTCCAACAGCCATTTTCTGTTTTACCTAGCCAGACTAGAGCAAAAACAGTGAGCGGACACTTTGTATCTCGTTGCACAGAATTCCTAAAACATACCCAAACTGGTAATCCTGAAAAGACACCCTAACTTGTGCGTGCAAGACCCCCAGTTTAAGCGCTTTTACTCAAGTACAGACACAACTGGAAGTTACTGCAGTTAATTCAACCTGTGCTGACATGGACATAACAATTAAAAGTTACACCATTCAATAAACTCTAACAGCTGCTCGCACTCAAGTGTTGAACATTTAATCCCTTTGCCATTCAAAATCTGCCATTCCCCTATCTTTTAGGCAGTGATGTTTCTGCAGAGTTTTCACAACCGCTATCAGAAGTACAGGAACACACAGTAAACATCTGGCACTTCTACTGACCAGAGCACTTTGGGAATTTATCAAGATTCAAAAGCAAGCTGCACCAAAATAAAAGCACATCTGGTAACTCTAGTCCCTAGAGCCTGCTTTTTGTCACCAAAAAAAAAAAAGCAGCCCAGCAATACAATTTTTAAACAAGTAATTGAAATGATTGGAAGAGAAAAAGGGAAAAAAATAAGTATATTTCCTTTTTAGTTTAGAAATCTGAAAAACAGAAGAGTTAAAAATGGTTTAGACCCTGATATGTTATTTAAATTTGCTTTTACATAAATAAGTCCACACGGCTACAAAGTTTGTTATATGAAATAGCTTGATCTCAAGTAGAGATGGCACTCAGCGACTCATGCAATTCCTCTGAAAAAATACTCCTTTCTGATCCACAGCCATACACGCTGCCAGTCTCTGTCTCATCTTGTTCTGGCTTCACCTAGAACTGGGGCAACTTCAAAAGCGGTAAGAAATTGAACTTGGCAGGGAGCTGCTAGTTTGGTGATTTTAAGCCACAGAATGTAAAGATACAAATCTTATTACAGGATATATTAGTACCTTTAACTACACACCCTAAACATACCTAAAGAATAGGAAGGAGTGCCTACCAAAGAAAGAAAAATGTGTCGCTGAAGTTCACATTGCTATAGGTTTTAATAGCCCCTCTTAAGGGCAAAATGACCTCTCCACCCTAACTCATGGTACTGAAGTCCAGGTTTACTTAATTTCTAAACTGTATTCCCATCAGAATGTAAGCAGGTTTACTGAGTAACTGAAGTTATTTCCAATGAATACTTTCCTTTTTATTTTTAATGAACATGCCAGCAACCTTGCACTGGAACATTTACTGCATCCTCACGGACATCTAGAGCCAAGAGCAGACAAAAAGTTCCTTTAACTAAAGAACAGGCTCCATTGTTCCCTACCTGAGCTGGTTCATCTCTTCAGACAGAACAAACACACAGTGACTCTCACTGGGTTACATATTAAACAGAAGTTTCATATGTAAGATTTGCACACATATGAGCACTGTATTTTCAACTACCTGCTGTGACACTTCCAGTCCATCCATTAGCTAGAAGCAATCTAGGAAAGGCCACGCTTAAATTAAAAAAATAAAACAACAAAAGCAAATTAAACACAGAAAAAACCACACCAAAAAGCACCCAGCAACACAAGAAGGTACACGTAAACATCAGCCTCCCTACTTGCACATCAGAGTTCCTCTATTTCTGCCAAGATATTTTCCATGGCAAGAGCAGGAGGAAGGTGCATGAAGTGCAGCTGAGAATCAGAATATGAAAAAGCACACTTTAATTCCACCTTTCCTTTTACCCACTATGCCAACGTAGAGCTGGCTTGATTTAAAAAAAAAAAAAAAAAAAAAGGCGCAAGTTTACAGCTCAATAAATAGGCTGCACCCTCAGTTTTCAGATATACAGTCTCTCCAACTCCTTATGGGACAACAGTCAAACTATGTTCCTACTTAAATGTCACACAGCTTCTTTTCTCCCCAGGGAGAAGGGGAGACTTCCTCACTCAAGCCGAGGAGTAGCTGTAAAGCCATGACAGAGAAACAACTTGAGATAACTGCTGAGCAGCCACCGACACCCCCCCGCCACCCTGTCTCCCCCCCCTGTGGGGAGGCACTGCACAACAGCCAGCCTGCTCCCAACCCTACCTGCTCTTTATCAGCAAAGAGATCTCCTATGCTTCGGACATCCTGCCAGATGGGTAACAACCACGACTTCTCACATAAAACTCTGATCAACCGATGAAGGATGACTTATTAATGTTACTGCATTTCTGCCAAGCTTCCAATAGCTGAATCCAGTGGTTTCTCGCCAGGAAAAATGCCTGCAGCTGAAGCATTTATACTCAAAGGGATTTATTTAAGTTTACTATATTTCTTTTTCCTGTTCTAAACTTAAGCTGCTTTCTGTAAGAGGTAAGCCATTTACTTAGTCCATCTAGTCCCATTAATTGTTTGGTTCAGGGTGTGTACTTCAATCTCAGTACTTAAGCATAGAAAGGAATTATGCTACAACACATATTTTGGAGGCTGCTGTTCTGAAGTTTTGCTGATGAGTTCAGATCACCTCCTTCCTTTTTATGTTTTATTTTCTCAAAACCCATTCACAACATTGCCTTAAGAATAGAATGTTCTAAAAGACTTGCTGTCTTCCCTGACACTGCAGCATTCCTGCTCTAACAAACAAGCTTCCAGCTCTGCAAAAAGGTTTACTAAGGCTCAGTTGTATCGCTTGGTGCCATTGACCAGCACCAACAGATCCATACAGCGTCCAATTTAAATATTTACTACTGCTAAATTTATATTATGATTTGAATCAAATGCTCCAGCTGGAATTGCAACCTCTGCACTGAGGGCTCTCCAGCAGGGAGCAGGCAGACAACCCTTGCCCCTGAAGGCTTACAGTCTAAAAGTGATTATTTGTTAGGCAATGACAAGCATGTTTGTGGCCGTAAAATTCAAAGCAAGGAAACAAAAACCATCGGGCTTCCAGAAAATGATAGAAAAAGTAGGATAGCTGGGTGATTAAAAGTATAATCAAACTTAACATTTTAATGCACTGCTATCTTTGAAAAAGCTTAACATTATGTCCAGATAAATCTGTTTACAGTTACAGCATTCCTATATCCTTAGCCATGCTCCTTCTCACTGGTTTGAGGATGATGCTACCTCAAAAATAAGGCACTAAACATAACAGCTCTCGAAACCTACCTTTCCAGTAAAATAGACAATGAAGCTTTCCAAGTACGTACTTCACTTCAACTCAAAGAAAATAAAAACATTGAATAAAATGTCTCCTTTCTATCTCATCTATGGACAGATGTCACTCCTGCTCCAGCACTTATCACCTTGCCATAATTAGTACAACCTTCCCCAAGCACTTGCAATAACATTTTTGGCAGCCACCTTCACAGACATGCAGTCATGTACCATGTCACTGACTTTTACAGCCAACACGCTATCTGCTTGGGTGGCCAAATGGGGAAGTCAAAGAGGCAGCTTTACTTCTTCTGCAGGCAACACTTCCCCTTACCGCAGGTGCTCACCATTTGAACTTGCTTTGGCAAGCTGCTCATCACTTAGAGCAGCACAACAGCTGCTCCCCAGCTGCTGTAGAAATAAAAGGAGAGTTGCCCTCTAAATGGAGGAAAACGTATCAGTCAGGCTTTGGTGCTGCCCTTGTTTCAATACACGGCCAAACCAGGTGATTTTCACATTCTCCAGCAGGCCCCAGTCAGGTCCCCAGGCGGGTCTGGGCAAGTGCGGGTAAACAGCAAGGCAAGTTCAGGATGCAGCACTAGCATCATCCTAACCTGGGAGAAGAAGGGTCCTTTGCTTCTAAATCATCTTCTAGCCCTTCCACCAGCATGCCAAGACTTCAAAAAACAGAGGAAACAAAGTCTGAGCTTGTGCAAGTACATCACCACGGAGTTCAGAGTCATGGCTCTCACTGGGCCTTCCATGGAGCCTAATGCAAGGCTTTCAGAAAGAGATGCAATCCAGCCCTCTGTGCTGCTCTGCTGTCCTGGGCAGAGCAAGGTGAGGACTCAGGACTTGTCCTAAAGCAAATTGTTCTTGAACATCATTTCCAGCAGTATTTCCTATAAGCATGTGTGATGGACAGGCCATCACCCACTTGCATACCTGAAGCAGGAACAATGGTGCAAACATTTCTTTTATTTTGTAACAGAGTCAGAAAACACCAGTTCCAGTGTAGTGGTGGTGGTGGGAGACAGGACAACCACGGAGTTCCTCTCCCACAGGCATGCAGAGACCTCCTCATGCTCCCGAGTGGCATGGCCCCATGGGCCTGCAAACACCCCTCTCTTGGAACAGGGTAGCCTGGAGGCACCTGCAACTATCTGGGGACAGTGGGGATTACTCTAGCTCTCAGTTTGCATTTCAAATTGTTGACTCAACGCAAAACAATCACAAAATGGCCACAAATGGCCCACACAGCGACCTATATCCCCGTTATAGCTGAATGCGAGTAATCTTTGGTACACCAGATCTATTCATAAATTTGACTGGCACTATTTTAACAAGGATCTAGTCAAGAACATTAGGACAACTAGCCAACCGCTTTATTTATATGTTCCTGTTATCTCATCTGCACGCTTGGATGACTGCCTGCACATGTGGGTGTACAGCAATAATATACATATGACTACATTCCCATAAACCATCAGTGAAGAGTTTAGGATTTGTCATGGCCAGACCAAAACATGAACGAAACCATGCATTTCATTTATAATAACACCTTGTAACAGCCTGTCTTTAAGCAGGAATTTTGCATGCCAAATTATGCCTGAAGAAATTTTTTTTAAAACAAGAAAAATGTTATCAAGGCCCAGAACTCTATGATAGTTTTTGTTCCCTTTTAGGCTAAACAGCAATTCTAATCTCCATTTCAAGTTCCTCAAAGACTAACAATAAAACCCTCTTTCTCTTAGATATAAAACCACCATGCGACTTTGGATTAACAAAACTTAATTAAATTATTCCTTTAAGCCTTCACCGGTTTCTGTTTCCCAAGAACAACCTTGCTTTAGGAAGTCAAATGAAGGACCATTCTCCACATCCATCACAAAGCCTGGGACATCCACATTCAGCACCAATTGACCTTGCAGGACAGACCTGAAATAGTGACTTGAAGAAGGCAGGTGATGTGCTACTGCTGTAAGTTCTGGCACATGGACACGGCCCTGGATCACAAGGCCTTTCAAAGTTGGATCCTTGCTCACCACAAGTAAGCAGGCATGATATGGCTGGTATTTTGGGTTGGAAGCTGAGAAAGGGAAGGGCCAGAACAGCAGCAGTCAGACAGACATTGTTCTTCAGGCTTGATGGAAAGTTGTCCCAAAACGTGGCTAATGGCTTACTGTGCTGCTTGCTCTGTTACAAGTGGCAGAGCAACGGTTAGGTTAAAATATTCTTTATATGACAGACCATTACGGCAATCCTGCTCCTGACTCATTAGGGGTGTCTCCTCTCTGTCTCATCATGCCATGCATCAGATGCCACTACCTTTCACAATACTCGCATTGTGTGCTCTATGCTCCTTGCATAGTGCTCAGCTCCTGGGTCTTGGTCAGAGTTCTTTTGTATTCAAACAAAAAAAAAAAAAATCTGATTTTTGGACAAAGAGCTAGACTCTGCTAGCACTTGATATTTATATTGCATAAAAGGTTCAATTTCCTACTCTGTATCAAAGCCTTACTGCATTATGCCTTGTGTAATCCTGTCTCAAAAAGATTACAGCCCAAAAATTCAGTTGAATTGCATCAGATTTCACACTGTACAACATGACAGGGTTTTGAGGAAGGCAAAGTTTCGAGCCTGACCAGTTATAAAAGGAAGAACCTTAAAGTCTATGCCATGGGCTAGAAACAGCAATAAATCTCCTTTTATCTTCTATACTTTAGCAACATTTTGACCACAGAAAAAGTCTCAAAGTAAAGACACCCTAAAAAAGTCTGCAAGTATTAGCAGTGTGTTAGAATTATTCCTTAATATGTGACTATTCTGAAAAGTGATTTAACAAAGATATCATTGAAGGATATAAGTTAGCAGGAAATTTTGCTATTTCCATGTGGGTGTACAATTCACAAACAAAACTATTTCTCTCCAGTTATTGGAATTCTTCCTCAGGGAGTGTAGCTGAGGTTTCCACATACAGTTACTCTCAGGATAACGCTTCTTAGTGCACTCTGCACAGACTTACTTGCTGAAGCTGACCGCCTTCACTGATACTTGCTTTGTCAAGTTAAGAGAAGCGAGTTGTAATAAAGCTTTCCTTCCACCCAAAAGGGAGAAGATACAACTGGCTGTATATGTACAAGAAACAAACAAAATGAGTAATCATGAATTGGCTTTCAAACAAAAACAAACCCCCATAAAAAATTAAAACACTCATGGAGGTAAAGGCCAAAAGGCTTAGACTACAAGATCTCAAGTTATATAAATAAGAGCAATAATGCTATTGTGAGTCATTTATTAGGGAATCTTTACTGCCTTCAGTTAACAAAAAAAAAATTGTATGACGATGGCACGCTTGAAATTATCCAGTTATATAAAATGATTTCTTGCTTCTGTTTGTGAATAGCTCCAATTTGAACAAAGATCTGAATAAAGATCCTTCTACCCCCTCACTGTAACACAGACTCAAAATTTTATTAGCTATGAACAAAAGCGTAAGCAGATTAACACGAAATAGACAAACTTCCCAGGTTAGACTTGCATTTAATCTTTTTAATTAGGAGCTCTGCACCTCTGTAGTCCAAGGCAAAGGTCAGCAAGCAACAATCAACCAGGTTATGTCACCACAGCCAGATACCACAGTCTTCTCCAGACCTCCTTCGAGACAGCTGTCACTGTCAAAGCAACCACAGACCACAGGTCTGATCCTCCAACTCCTAGACAAGGTCTCCCTGCCAACTGTAACACCATCTCACCAACCATCACAGGACAAACTATTTCTTCTTAGTAATTTAAGTCACTGAAAACCCACAGGATATAAGATTATAAATTACCACAACCGTGCCAAAACCCAATACGGCCAAAACATAGCAGCAAAGTGCAGTTATTTCTCTGTAGATGAAAGCCAAGGGATTTCTAGTGTTTTCTTTCCTCTAATGCACAAAACCAAAATGCCAGTGGCATGGTCCTTGGTAGAAGCGCAAAGACCACTTAAAAGTCTCCATTTTCAAGATGTCTTAGACTACATAACTTATTTAATTACTCTGGCCCCCCCCCCAACAAAGTACAAAAGCAGCTTCAGTTTCCTCTATGATCCCCTTTGACTCTTCAAACTCCTGCGGACAGACAAGAACACCAAGAGCTATGAATACAGCTTGTATTTGGCATTAACTGAACATCTTTAATTTATGATTTATAATTACATTAAAAAATGAACACACACACACACACACAAGTGTGTCTTATGAATCAAGCCATCTTTCCACAGTTAGCAAATGATGCAATTTATTCAGTCATCACAGTCCAGATCAGACCAGTGACACTGTAAGACATCACACAAGCAATACAATAGCATGTACTAAAGAAGTACTGAAAACTCATTTAACAAATAAAATCCATCTCATAAAAAAATCCCATGGGAGTCTTTTGCTGCAATATATCATCTGTGTTTCAGACTCAACATTCCAAAATATTTAGCTTTTTCTACAACAAAGAATTTCACTTGTGTTGGAATGACTGCATGCAGGGAAAACATCAACTGTGCTTCTTGATGCAGCTCTTAAGAGCTAATTCATAGCATCTATGACTTTAACATTGTATTTTCCTCTATTCAAAGGTCCAGTATCCATACTTGATGCTTTGCCAGATGAGTGCTATATTAAGCTAGACAGGCAGCCCAGGGAGGTAGGACTGAGCTGTTACATTTATCCTTGCACAGAGCTTCAAAGGAAGTCTACTCACTGGTCCCATCTTTGGGCCACAAATGGCATGACTATATAATAACCATTCCCACCTACAAAGACAGAGATGCTAAAATGCTTGATCTTTTGCATTTGCTAAAGTTTTAAAACTTTTAGTGCATTACCATTATTGTGATGTTCTTGTCTTAAGACTTCACTCCCTCTCTTTACAATTCTGCAGGTTCCTTTCCATCAAGACTCTTGGACAGTGCAAAGACATGGGTCACAAGACACATCCAGGAGCTGACTGGCTTTCTTTGAGCATGTATACATATGTTTCTGTGTGGACGCAAACAGTGACAAACACAGAAGAGAGCTCTCTGCTCTTCAAGTGACAACTCAGGAGCATACTGAGGTAGACAATGCCAACATGACTCAGCAGCTACTCCCAGTGCTTGGAGACCGTGAAAGGGAAGCAGCAGTGAAACAACCCTCACAGTCACAATGCCTGTACTTATACCTCCCTGTCAACAATTTCTGTCCATTAGTATTGACCAGATGCAATTGCCATACACAAATAAAGTTGTGGGTGTGCCTGTGTTCACCTGCATGTAACCTTGGGAGGGGGGAAAAAAAGGGGGGGGGGGGGGGAAATTAATGAAATCTGAAAGATTTGTAACTCCAATTTAAGAACAGAGAGAAGCTTTCTCCAAAACAAGTGTCAGGAGGTAGTTAATAAAGGAAATTGGAGACTTTTCCTTGACAAAAAACACAGCTTGGCCTTCTTCCTTCCACATCTTAAATCTCCTTGCTGCATTCCATTCCTCTCTCCACTTCTGAAGACATCAATCCTCAAACACAAACTGTGCGTTTTCTCTGCACATCAATTACTTTAAATACAACGGAGGGACACTGTACAAGTATGATCACTGAAAAGTGGAATGCTCAAAACCAGTTTGTTACTCTGATCTACATATATTCTGTTTGTGTATCAGCATGTATGCCCTGCAATCACAGGCACAATGACACATTTTATCATGCAGGGTGCGTTCTCCCTTTATCACCACCTCCCCTTTGTACATACACCCTCAGTGTTCCTTCAGCCAGCACTACGATCCTTCTCGTATTAAATTTAGAAACAGACCTCTGAATCACCAGTTCCTGTTGTTGAAAGTAGCTAGAAACAGATGTTACAGCAAAAGAAGTTTCCCAGTAAACAATTATAATCTGCCCACTACATTAGACCCCATTGTTACAAAATGTTTTTAAGCCCTAGGAGGTTTTATAGATGTATGTAAAACTAAATTTCATTCCCCAAGGTGCCTAATCCTTCCTAGAATCATATTAATTCTTATCCATAATGGTATCACGCAGCAGCGAGTTCCAGAGGTTAACTGTCCACTACAAAAAGAAGAAAAAACCACCAAAAAACCCAAAATGTTGCTTATGAACTCATTACTTGTGAGCCTCCCACTGCACTTACTCCAACTTTTCCTTGTCGCTTCTTCAGATGCACCCTCAAGAAGGGGAACAGAAAGCGCTAAGCTACTACTGTGCAAGAAGAGCAGCGCAAAGATTCCAAAACTGGTTATATGCAGGAAAAATCAGTTCCAAAGAGAGGAGAGCAGAGCTCAGCCAGCACTACACACAAGCTAATCCACCCTGCAGAAAGGAATTACTTCCTAGCACAAGCAGGGTGGAAGTGCACCCACGTTTCCCAGTTTAAGTCCATGAGGAATCACATGCAAGGTTATGAAACTCTTGGCAACCGCTTGCAGACTCCAATTTCTTCTGTTGCTCTCAAAATATGTAACAGGGGAACTACGTATCTCAGGCCAAGAGGCACCGTGCATCCATGCACCTCACATGTATGTATATACACACACACACAATATATACTTTCTGTGAGAGAGGGCAGCTGGTGCTCAATTATTCAGCACATGAGGAACATTTTGTTTTGCAGGTTTATACAGTCCCAGCTATGAATTACTGAAGCCAAAGGGACACCACAGAGCACTACACTCAATTATTCCTGTATTTAGCCCAGAGGACTACATGTAACTAAGCCAAACCTTTGTTTGCCTAACATAACACTTCCAGAAAAGCTTTCAGCCCTGGGAACATTTTGGGTGGAATCCACCACTTTCCTTTGTCATTTATTTTAGCCTCCAGCGGGCTCTCCCTCAGAAGGTGCTTTCCACCAATTATCAAGTCACCCCATTTATCTATCAAGAAACAACAGATCTAGCAACAGAACGAGCTTCTCAGGCTCTCCTTGTGGTACCTGAACACCACCCAGCCTTCAAATATCTCAACTCTTTTCTGAACTCACTTCTGTTTTCAACAGGCTGCTCACGACTCCAGAATCACACACAATTCACCTTCTTTTGCCCATTGCCCCTCCTATATACACCCAAACTCGTACACCTTACTGCCTTGTAAGACAGCAGTCATGTCCAGTTCTCTATTCACTGTCCCCCCAAGTAGTCTTCTCCTCAAGCTCCTATTCTGTCACTATGCTGAAATACAACGCCTGCAGGCCCCATGATCTTGCATCAGACTGTATTAAAGTGCACTTATGATTGATACAGCTCACCAGGATACCCAGATTACTCTGTACAAGCTGCCTTGTCCTCGCTCACCATGCTGCCTAGCACGACATGGCCTGCCAACTGTATCAGTACAGATCCTGTCCTTCTCTCCAAGTACTTGATGAAAAGGTTCAATGGAATCTGGCCTCACCTCAATCCTTAAAACAGATTTCTACAATCATTCCCATTTGATAATGATTCACCACCAATGACTAACTTGTAAACATCAGTTAGTCAGTTCTTAATTCATTTACTTTTGCAATACCACACAGCACTAACGCGTCAGGACAGGAATCCCAGAAGGGGTATGTCAAAGTCCTAACTGACTACCTCTGTTGTTGCCGAGAAAGGGAACCATAGGTAGCACTTGGAAGGAGCCAGGGAGTAGTAGGGGACCACAAGGCTTGGGCTGTCTCTGCATCAGATGCCTTTTGAAGACGTAGCTTTACTACATCTCATGCAGGTCCCTCTCTCAAGTAAAACTTAAGTTTCCGGTATGTCACCATGTTTGCTAACACACATTTCCCTTGAAGTTACACAGACTGATATTAGTCTGTCTAATGTTTTATCAACTGAATCTTGCATTAACTTTTCAAATATTTTGATGAAGATTAAGGTCAAGCTAGCTGGAATATGGTTAAATTGGTCATCCACCCTTCCCACGTCTACTCTGGCACAGTTAATTAAGACCCTCGATACCAACAGTTATTAAGAATTGTCTGCAAGCCTGCAGACTTTTCAGCAAGCTCTTTAAAACAATCAAGTCATAGAATCATAGAATGGTTTGGGTTGGAAGGGACCTTAAAGATCATCTAGTTCCAACCCCCCTGCTGCGGGCAGGGACACCCTCCACTAGACCACGTTGCCCAAAGCCCCATCCAACCTGGTCTGAAACACTTCCAGGGATGGGGCCTCCACAACCTCTCTGGGCAACCAGTTCTAGTGCCTCACCACGCTCACAGCAAAGAATTTCTTTCCAACATCTAATCTAAATTGACCTTCCTTCAGCTTAAACCCATTACCCCTTGTCCTGTATGTCTATCCCTAGAAGGTAGTAAATCCTTATTCATTAAGATGGATTTAATTCTCTCTTGGAATGGCATTCATGGTATCACATTCTGCAACTTCCCAAATATGGAACAGTATTAACAAATATTTCTACTTTTCTTGCATGAGCTATTTTATTAACCCCCTCTAGTAACTGGAATTATTTGTTTCTTAACATATATTTCAGCTGTAAAAAATACACAGCGTTAACCCTCTAACTTACTAACTTCTAATGTGCGCTAATTCTCATGTATCCATTGTTCCCTTAATTACTGTCTTTTGCTTTGAAATTTCTACATGTGTTCTGAAGCTAGAGCGCTGTTAGTATAGTTGCTGACTTTTTTTTAAAACCAGAATTTCAGCTTTTGGGTTTAGTGTCTTCTTATAGAGATCTCCATTTTCCATTCACATTTTTCTTATTACAGTAACACCCAGTTCTCTGTGACAACAAATATGGTCTTTTGAAGCATTAAGTATAATTTCTTTGGGGCTGCTCTCTGTTTGTCCATCCTGTTCATAACTGGGTCACACTCAATGGTCCCATGGCAACCACCAACTTCCAGTTGTGTGATACCAAAGTCCACAATAGCTCTGTCTCAGCTGAAGAGCTGAAACAAGAGCTGACCTGCAATGGGCTGAATTTCCAAGGCACTGAACACCTTCCCATGATTCCAACAGGATGTTCAGCACCTCGGAAACAACAAAACTAAACAAGCCAGTATGATTGCTGATTAGCCATTTTGGACGTGTCCAAAAAACATTTTTAAAAGATCTATATTTATTTCTCCTGTTCCTTGACTGTCAAGATAAGGCATTTAACCAAGTCACCAATTTGGTGAGTCAACCAAACTGGAAACACACATTCAGGCTGCTCCTCCTCCTCAGTCTGATCCTCACCCAGGTTAATAGCTTCTGCATCCTACCAGCCATCTGCTGCTCGTGTGATGAAGGCAGAATGAACTGACCTCAGCCCCATCCCAGTGTGCACTACCACAGAAACTGCAGTGCTACACAGCGGTCTCAGCAGAGAAGGCAGTGCAAAGCACGTGCGCTGAGTGTAGATACTACATTCCTTATCTGCCCAAGGTGGAAGCATCTACACTCTACCTGGATTTGCACATGCAGTTGATTAAACTTTAGTACAGAATTAGTCCTTACGCTGTAGGACCACGTCTTTCACAGGGCAACAAAACTTAATGTATTCGGCAAGAAAACCACAACGTTTGGTTTTGTAATTGCTATGATAGTAGGAAAAAACATTCAGAATCTTCCAGTTTCACAACTTTATTTAAATAAAATATGCTAACTATTCATACACAGTGATCTGTTAAAGATCCTAGAAGCATGGTGGTAGCAGTCTACAGATGTAATTCTGCAGTTCAACACACATGATGGATTTCTCCACATCATCAGGAATCCCACATGGCTCCTGAAGCACATACTTGCATGCATTTAGCTAGGGTAGAAATTCCTTATGATGTTTAGCAAGAATCTAAATTTAGTAGCTGAAAAGGAGATAACCTGGGTTCTTGCTGTACATCAGTCACTGCAGCTTATTTTGCCCAACCAAAAATGACTAAGGCAAAATACATACAGCAGTTCAGTCATTCCTCCCCTTACCGAAACAGCAAAATGGGAAGGCAAGTGGGGGGGGGGAGACTGTAGCAATAAAAGCTATAGGATTAAAAAGCAAAATTGAGAGCCTTACCCATACCTTCTGCAACAAATTCCCCCTAAACTAGGCAGCAAATATTCAAAACCACTAGCCTGTGCAGACAGTTCAGTCTGAAGCGTACACTCCCTGTGCTGGATTCCTCGGTCCCCTCCTCTCAGGCTTGAGGTAAACATAACTATGCAGGTTGCCAGAAGCCTCAGATACTAAACCATTCAGCCTTTTTCTACTACCTGGAGTTTGCCAGAGTTCTCTGCTTCATGCACATATCTAAAAAAAAACTTTGTATAGGATGGGAAGAATCTCAATTTGGGCTGGAAGTCCAAGATTTGCTGGGAGGGCTCATAATCCTCTAAGCTCCTTCATCCTCCTGCCCATCAGCTTACAAAAATCTCACAAGAAATCAGCAGCGTTACCCACTTAAGTAGTGCATTCCATTCACTATGCAAGATTAAATACATGAACTAGAAAAGTTTCTACTGAAACTCTCAGGTCATCACACAGTTAATGACAGGTTTAAGATGCCACAACAACATTTCAAAGGTCTACTGCAAAGACTAAAGGCAGTTCACATTCCTCTCAGAATTTCTCCTTGAGGTTAGCAGAGTCTGAAGGAGTTGCTTGAATATTAAATTCAGATGAAAGTACAGAGTGACTTTAAAATACAAGTGTTATTCCTGACTAGTAACACATCTATGTCCACATGAACCCTCCCAAATCCTTAAGAACAGCCTTCCTGTATAACATAATCCACTTTGAGGCTTTGTCTGCATAAGGCACTTTGAATTACTTCTTAAGAGACAAAACCCACACAAATTAAAAAATTGATTGATTACACTGCTTGGGACCCTCTTTTCCAGAATCAGAGTGACTCTCAATTATTCTGCCTCAGAGATGTAGGGCAGTTGAAGCAATTAACTTTAAAGTCACACCTTCAGCTGACTCAAGTAATTTCTCAATGGCATGTGAAGACAAGCCCATAACTCCAGAACCACACACAGGATTTACTCAGGAGTAACTGTCCAAAATATCTCCCTTGGGAGACAGGCCCAGACAACACAACACATCAGGATGCTGGTTCAACACGAAACCATTCTAAGAAGAATGCAAGAAACCACACAATCAGAAAAGCTTGAATTCTGGTAAATAAATTCATGACTCTCTATTTGCCAGGTTTGTTTCAGAGAAGCATTTCCAACAGGCACCTAGCCTTAGTTTGAAAAGCCTCTTATTCTGACACAATTTTCCAATCCTCCCCTCCCCATCCCTACCCTTTCTTTGCAAGCTGCATCCCCCAGCTGCTCTTTCCCAAACCCCAGCCTGCCACCCCAACAGTGGACACGGGGCACAAAATGCGACAGTCCCTTGTTGTAAGGTTTCAAGCATCACCTGAATACAAGACAAAGCAGCCTGGAACAGGAATTGCAGGTTCAGATCCAGCAGAGAGGAGCCTTGGCTTTGGATGCTCCCTCCCCCACAGCTAGGCTCTCATTTTTTTTTTTCCTGGGGATACATTCTCAGATCAGAGCCACGGCCCGCTGCAGATATAGATCAGCTTTGCTCATCCCACAGTTCTCTGTCACTGACAAAAAATAGCTCTGGAGGGAGAGGAGGAGGTTTTCAGCTGTTTTCTTCTCTAGTCCTCTCTAGCCATTTCCTCTTTGTCCGCTCCATCCAGCTTTTATACCTTGCAATAAGGGAGAAGCCATTTTCTTATGTTCATGGCTTGATGTCAGAGTAACTGTTTTCTTACCCTATGGAGCCAGTAAATCCCCAGATCTGCCTTAAAACCAAATTTAATAGTAGCCACAATGTTCCAGCAGCACCCACAACAACATGATCAGCAGGCTTTTCATGGAAGAGCTGAAAGAAACTGGCATCTTCCTTGTTTCCTTACCCAGGGCAGCCCAGAGAAGCAGCTGGAGCCAGACAGGACTGGTCCGGATAGATGCTTCTACTAAGGCACCACTGATACTCTACAGGGTTCAGAAGAACCACAGGAGAGGGACATTTTCCTAGACAGGATCAAAAATAGATGGCTTTAAGATGGCTGGAAAGCATGTAATATGCTATTCTTCGATTTTCTCATAAACAGTAACTTTATTCTTCCTGAAACATTGATTGACATTTGATCCTGTTATGAACAACTCTGAAGCCTCCCCCACAGAGCATCTAAGCTGCATCACATTAAAGCTGTTCCTTTCTCCTTGCCTCCAGCATATTCCTAACATGTAAACAACTCTGCTGTGCACACCAGCAAAGGCACGGCTAGCTAGTGAAAGCTGCAGCACTAAGGGCACCACAGGAACCCATCCAATCCTAATAACCCTAATTTCACAGGGCACTATTTACTAACTAGAAGGCAACTGCTATTAATGCAAATATACACTTGAGAAATGATCCCATTAGACTAGCTGAAAGAATATTAGAGTACTATTTTTCATGGATAGTCATGTTTCATAGGCTTTGTTACTCCCCATAACCCAAACATGCAAGAGAAGTCAGTTGAATGATGGAAGAATTGTGACAAGACTAGGAGAAAAGCAAGTGTCAGAAAATCCAGGCAGGCTCAGTTGATGTGACACCACATGACAAGTAATGTTCTTGTGGCCAAGCCTGAAAACCTATAGGGACTATTTCCAGTTCAGCTTAAAAACAAAAAAACCCCACCAAAACCAAAACTCTGCAGAACAGATGAGAAGTGAGATTGAAGTGATTAGCAGGAGAGAGACTGTTATAAAAGTTACCAAAATCTAATGCAAAAGCATTGCCTAGCCACATATTTTGTGTAGGTTAACTCCTGCTTTGCAGGCTCTGGACCAAGTGCGCAAGGTCAGCTGCCCTGGTGACCCCTGTGCCTCGGGGCAAGTTCAACAGCCAGATCCACCCGCTCTGCCACAAATCCCCTAACAGCATCATTGCTCAACCCACAAACCCCCCTCCGCAGGCAAGTCTGCAAGTAAGAAAAAGTAAGGTCTGGAGGAAACACAGGTCATCTCTGACCCCTCTCATCCATCCAGGGGTTCTGCAGCGATCCCACAGGAAAAGCAAACGCAACTGCAGCTACTTGTGTTTAGGGCCTTCTCTGCACTAGGAGGTTTCCAATGCTGGAACACAGAGGGAAGCAGCTCTGGAGCTGTGGACTGCCTACAGCTGCACCGCCAGGGCCTAGAGCAGCCCAGGGTGCCTCGGGACATTTCCTTCCGACCCGTGCAATTGCACGTTTTGCCTCCTGTTAAAACAGAGCCCAGTGATTTCTTGCTGTCCTTCTGTCCACACCTACTCAACAAAGTGGAGCAAATCAGTTATGTCCCAACACCCACTAGCTTCCTTTGGCTTACTTCACACATTCAAAAATGTCAGACTACAAATTCCAGACCCGGCTTCTTCCTTCCACAGCGCAAAAAGTCACCCTAGTCACACATATCCTTCTCCCCTCCCACTTCTCATCAAATTCCACTGCCCATACCGTCGCCAGAGCAAGTTTTATCTACTTGAAGCCATGAAATCATCCACTTCTTCACAGCACCTCTCAAGCAAACAGCTTTCCTGTCTTCCTCTCTCTACAACCCAGCAGGTGAACACCCACTCAATCCGGCATGTGACATCTACCCAAGAAGGTTCTACTGGAATAAAACAAGCATTCAAGGAGGTCTAGTTTTATAAATAAAATTGCATCTCCTTCCCTGCAGCTAAAATTTCTTCATCATCCTCACATTTTCTACTTTTAATCCTTTTAACACAAATTAAAAGAAAAAAGCCTTCTCCTTCCATATTTTGTGCCAAGGCAAATGTCTGGTTTATTACAAAGGTCAAACAATCTCTTTTTACAAAACTAACTGGAGTTTAGCTCCAATGCTATCATTGCAAAGCAGTCCTGCACGCTCTCTTTTTCCACTCTAAAAACCCTACTCATGGTAACTCTGCATCACATGAGAAGTGTTATAAAGAATTTATACAGCAGTGCAACTAAATCGTAACTTCTAAGGTAAATTAAAGTTCACGGTTAAAGCAGGCCAAAGTGTATCGCTATCTGCAAGCTGGAAAATTTAGACAACTCTTCACAGACTCAGGCCTTGAAAAGTGCAGGGTTCAGCTGCTGAACCCTACATATCTGACAAAATGCAATGTCACAAACATCAACACCAGAAGGCTGTAGCTACATCTCAGTGCCAAAAATCTGACAGCCATCTCCTTTTTAGAGGAGCCTGATCAGAAAGCTATATAGCCTAGCAATAATTCAGGATTTAATGACTAAGGGGACCATTGAACTGAAAATGTGAAGTATTTCAGGTTTGAATTCTGAACGATAGTGACAGCCCCAGTCAAAGTTATTTTCATTCACCTTTCACGTTTATAAATAAATAAAAATGAAAGAAAGGTTGGAGAGTGGCTTTTTGTACAGTCAGCAAACAAATGCCTTGATGTATATTCACCGTGCACTAAACATTCAGCACCAAAAATGCCCAGGACTGCAGACAGCATGGCTTTAATTAATAAAAAGACAAAACCCAGTTTATTACCTTTTCTACGATCAGAGCCACAAGACCTACCTAGTATCAAAGATCTGCCCCAGACAGGAGCACTCCGAGGGTATCAATTCACCTCTTAAAGGATTTCAAAAGGCCACTGAAGCTTCCATGCCTTCCATGAATTGGTTGTGATTGACTCCCGGTCTTTAGCCTACCACAGTTGAAAAACTCCTCAAATAGAGATTATTTATGCTAATTTAACTGAATTCAAAGGGCCAGTTTTGAGTCATCCCTTCAGGGTCACACCGGGGTCTGCAGCATTCTCCACTTTTACCACTATCCCTGCATAAAGGCACCATGGACCTAGGGTTTCCCGTTAGACACCCAGCTCCAACACAAACTTGTAGAAACATAAGGCCTTGACTGACAAAGCCTGTTGAGGAAAAGCAAATGAACCTGCATGCAAGAGCATACAAACACTAAGAAATGGGAATACCTTTACCCATGAAGCACCTAGTATACCAGCACAACTCAAAAAGGTTATGAAGTAAGTATAATTAACCCTAACACTTACACCAAAATAAAGGGAACACTTGGCTCTTTCAAAGTGCTGTAACCTCATCAAAACACTCAAACTGAATTTGACATTTATATCTCTATAAGTAACATGTAAGCAAAAGCAAAGAAAAAGCAGCATTTGCAGTTCAGGGAAAGACATCAAAACAAACATGTCCATAGTACTCAAATGCTAAACTACATGTGGGAATCTGATGATCTTTTGAATGGTTGAAAGCTGGGAAAGGGCTTCTTGTTTTTAAATTAATTATTAATCAATCTTTTCAGCCTTCAAACCCCTGCAATGACTCATCCACTTTCTTTACCAAAGTCTAAATTGTTATGAGAAGACTGCAATTCCACTAGAGCATTACCCTCCTGAGTGCAATACTTAACCCTGCATATGAGAAAGGATTTTAGTAGGTTCATTCCTCTCTCCCACAAAAAGATCATGTTCTCAGTGAACCTGAAAAGAAAGTCACAAAAAAAGAAAAGGCAAAACAATATTTAGAATTTTTACACTGAGAGAAACAAGAGAAGATAAAAGTCCACCTCAGTTATTCACAGCAAAGCCAGTGTTGTTCTGGTGACAGTATGCACTGCAAGCAATGAGAGAATTCACATCATCAGAAGTCCTCAATAATCATGCCATTAAATGATCCAATTCTTTTACACTCACACAGACAGTTCCTATTGTCTGTAAAGGAATTAGCTTTACAGAAGAATGGCTTGATAGGAGGTGCTTTCTAAGCTTACAAAATTAAGAACTTGATCCTATACCCCACACAAATGTAAACCTGTTTTCAGAGTTAAGAGCTCTATTAAATAAATGAAGCTGCAAGACTGGAGCTCAGCTGGCGATACCTATGTAGAGAGCTTGCTCTTCTCCTGCGCTAAAATTATATCAGAACATTACAACACATTTGCATATCTCCCACACATGCAACTTTTTCCCCAGCAGTAACAAGACGACGACATCAAGGCTCAGAAGACCAGGCAGAGATAGAATGGGAAGGTGGAGATTCCAGCAGGAACACCCAGACTGAAGTGCAGCAGCTCCCAGGGAAGGTGCTGCCTTGCTACTTGCCGATGTCTTCGCCTTCCTATCAGGCTCCCACTTATCAGTGTCAAATGTGAAACTCCACCCAGGAAACAAAAAGCTTCCTATTGTTTTCTCCTCTCTCCGCAGCCTCCTGGCTACTATCGGGAAAAGTGGTATCACTCCACCCTTTCTCCATGAGAATGGTTTCCATTTTTCCCTTTTACTATGTTCAGCCTTGCAGCTACAGTGGAATAGGAAGAACAGGAAAAATAAGTCTCTGCTGAGTTCTCTCTCCCGTATGGTTTTCCTGGGAATATTTCCAGTGGCAGCCCACACTGCTGCCCTTGACTTTAATCACGCAGAAGTAACATGAAATTCACATGACTCTTGTCAGCTTTCCAGCCACACAAGTTTCACAAAAACATCAATTAAAACAATCAGACCTTCCAACTTTAACCTAGCAAAGCTATAAAAAAATTACAGGTAGCAGACCTCTTGGAAGAATTTGATTTACACATTGGTGCACGGTTATTTTCAGAAAAGCTTTTAGTTAAAAAAATAGAAATGATGACAGTGCTGAAGATTTCTGGCACCTTATCTCCTCCCAAGCTGCCAGTTAAAAAAAAAAAAAAAAAAAAAGATCCAAGTAATAAAAAGTTACTATCAATCACAGGAAAATACCTGACCTGCCACAAATAAAGCATTACTAAGATGTGAGAGTAAGTTTAAGTGATTTTGAAAGCCAATAGCAGAATCCAGTGTCAAATTCAAGGTGTACTACATACTAGACTAGACATTGTAGCCTGAATGCTCAAGCTGCACATACCCGTGGGCTTCCCTCTGATTCTTTCCAGTGGCCCATTTTTCGCAGTCCCACCCTACCATCGCATCCCAATAGCAAAGCTCAGTTAAAATGCAAGTAGAACAAGTCAATTAATCTGACACTCAGGAAAATCTCAAATATTGTATAGAAAAATTGAAAACAAGCCCATACAAGTGAGACAGCGTAACAACAACAGACTAAATACAATACCCCCCAAATGAACAATAAGTGTTTATTATTGATTATATTAGCTGGAGGGAAAGTGCCTTTGTACCATAATTTGATGAAGACGCAACTAGAAAGAAATGAAACAATCAAAAATTACGTTTGCTAGTATCAAATCAGGCTGAGTACACATCATACACACAGGGATGAGACACTACTCTAGGAAGCAGGCTTTCTGACACCAGCACACTTAAGATCTAAATTACCATGGACTAGGGAACAGAAAAATGCAGAACCGCATGAAAGGAAGGCAAACCCTGCTTACAAAATAGCAGTGAGTCAGCTCCTGAGGACTGGTCTATGACTGCTCTGAAAACAAGATGCACATTCCTTATGTGCCCTCCGGTTGTACAGAATGAAAACAAGTCCATCCCCTAAGTACACTTTTAGATGATACTCCAAAAATGGCGTCAAAAAACATCAGCCACACTGTTTAACCCATTCAAACTTCAGAAAACATTTTCAACCAGTGCTGATCCACACAGCCTTTTAACCCTACACACATCTATCCGTGTTTGGTGCATTTAATAAGCAAGAAAAAAACCCCATATCCCTGGCCTCAGATGAATCAGAAACAGCTTATCTTGGGGATACCTCCAACTCTAAAAGGCCACTGAGTTATTTTTAAGAGAACCTCTTTCTAAAATGCCATGACCCTTTAGCCTGCCTAGTTCTATTATCTGTGATCAGACTACCCAGAAAGCCAAGAATAAGCTCCAAGGCCTTTTGTGACAAGCTGTGAAACTCAGCCATTTAATATTATAAGGAACACTAAGTAACGTGGCTACTCCGAGCATTCTGTTGAACACAACTACATTTGTCCTCATTCGAAAAAATCGAAAGATAGCTGTCGGGTACCTTAGCCCTTGCCTGCAAGCAGCTCTCTCCTTGACCACATTATTTTGTTGTTGTTTAGGGACTATCTGGGGGCTTTCTGGTCTTTTCCTCTTTTTTTGTTGTTTTCAGATGTTATTGGTGACTGGGGCTTTTCCTGATATATTGACTATTTCTGAAAAAAAAAATAATATTACTGCAGCACACATGCAGGAAAATTATAGGTCAAATAAGTCAGCTCCATCAGTTATTTCTTTGCTGACAAATATTAAAACAAGGTGCTGGCCACTGAATATCAAGCCAGCATACACTGAATGGAAGTGCCCTGTCCAACCCCTCCCAAAAGAACAGAAACCTTGGAACTGGCTCATTTCAGGGAAAGGATTAAAGGTTGTTTTTTCAGGTGTTGTTCTTGCACACTGAATCCCTCTGACAGACATTGCAGTTTATCATTACTAACACTTATATTGCAGAAGTACCTAGAGGCCTCAAGTAGGTCAGGGCCTCAGCATACAAGGTACAGAATACATGCATAATACTCGACAGCCCTTGCCTCATCATATTTTTCAAGTGTTTGTCTTCCCCCTAACACAGCTATGTGAGCAACCCACGCAAGTAAAAGAAACTCAGTGACACCCCACCTAAGTTACACCGATGATGTATGTAAGTGCTATCCAACACATAAGGAAAAGAGAACTCACTCTACTCCTCGTTAGGATATTACATGTAAGGATCTAGCTAAATGTCAAAGCAAAGCAGGTTTTGGGCTTTTTACGTTGGCATAGCTCCAGATATTGTAACAAAGACAGAAGTGGCTGTTGAAATAAGCTTTGGTAAATGTTTATCTTCCCATCCCCTACAACCTAGACATACCCTTTTAGCGAAAGAAAGGGTTTCTCAGTTGTTGCCATCAGACCGAACCCTGGTTGAGACAGAGCAGGGGTGCAAAACCAAAACAAAGAAAAAATTCACATGAGCTATATGGAGAGAAACTACGGACTGCTAAAAAACGCATTTGCGTATCTTAGATTAGCTGCATTAAAGATGGGCAAACATGCCATGAATCTGAAATTATGCTAACAAGATGATGGTAAAATAATCAGGTTGCCAGGAACTCCAAGCTGACAGCCAGTTATCCCAGATTGTCCAAGTCTAAATACACATAACCAGGACAGCACAATCCAGAGGAAAGAGGACCAATACATTCCCATACCATTACTCATGCTTTTTGCTCCACGCTGCTGTCCCTTCTGATACCTCCCTGCCCCACCACTACCCAACTCTGCCCTCCCAAACTCTCATCCACACCCTGCAGAACTTCCCTGCAGCTCCCCGTCCCATTCCCTCAGGTGCAAAGGAAATACTGGCATTGCTATGGATCTTCACTGAAGTCACCACCACTCAGCTGCTGCCCAGGGACTAAGGAGTACACGGACTTGGGAAAAACAGCCATTACTCATCAAACAAAAGGTGGTAACTCAACATGGGACTATCTGGCTCTGTCACAGCCTATTCCTTCTTCCATCTAAAGACAATCCCATACAACATCTCTATTTCCACAGCTTCCCCATCTCCCTCACACCACAGGAACATCCGCTGCCCCCACCCTCCGGCAGCACGACCAACATCCCAGCCCACCTTCATGGGAGGCAGTGAGTCACCACGCAGCATGACCTGCTGATAAGGGAGGGCACACGGGACTGCCAGAGCCAGCAGCAAATACAGCCGGACCCCAGACGGTTGTAACCCTGGTGCAAACAACAATCTGGGTTGTTGGTGGTGTTTTTTTTTTGAGGTGGGGTGTTGAGCTTTGCCTCTAAAGCCCCAAACCACCATGTTTCCTCTGTAGAACCGATTGAAAAAAACCCAACAAAACCAAAACCAACAACCTGGGCAGCATTCTCCTTAACTACTGCAGAACTTCAAAACGGCATGGTGGGAAGGGGGGGGAAAGCAGGGGCTGTCTGGGTTTTTCCTTTTTTACAAAATTACTTTCCGTGTTTGGGGTTTCCCTCCCTCCCCAGCGTTTCAAACATCAGTAATGTTAGCTAATCATTGAGTTCCTTATCTAATGACTTGAACTGCCCATAAAAACTGTTTTGCAGCCTGCCTGGAAAAACATTTTACTTCAAAAGGTAGCAGATTCACTTTATGAGCAGAAAAATCACATTTATTTTTTTTTGCCCAGCTCCTGCAGAATGTAAGAGTTAAGGAAATGGGAATTGATCAAATCAATTGTAATTATGCACAGAAAACTTTTCCACAGCTTCCAATAATACACTGAGCGAGCAAGAGCTACTTTATGAAATGCAAAGTCAGGTAACTGGAAAGTTTGGGAGTTTATTGCTCAGCAACAAAGGCCAGGATTTTATATATTCAGTCACCAGAGGCAGTGGAATGTTGTAATTGCAAGCAAACTCTAGCACTTGAAATAATAAATAAAACTAGAGAAACGTATTACTTATTTAAAATTTTTCGAAAAGAGGCCCATAAAAAGCTGTGGACAGAGTAACACAATATTACAGCTAAACCACAGCAGCACTAAAATAATTGGGCAAAGAGCTGTTTGTTCATTTTTTCCCTTGCAGATCTCTCTCTCTTCCCCCATCTTTACCATCTGAGGCGCCAGGCAATTATTTCACCAACTTCTTATGGTATGTCCTTTTCACCATCAGGAAGTACAAATACAGCATTACTAGACAACGTGTCAGGCCCACCTACACAAGGAAAGCTGGGTCTTGGAAAAGGCCGACTTTTCCCCATCTCATCCCAATCCCTTCTGTGGTTTCTCAATTGTTGGAAGTGTTTCATCTCCCTGTGAAAACAAATCGGGTATGGACAAGGACAGGCATACCTTACCCTTTGATGCTGAACCTTGCTATGCTGATTTGGTGCTCCAACGTTCACAGCCAGCCTCTAAGAGAGCAGGAGCACAAGCACACTGCGATGGTGCTCCCTTATTCAAGGGAGCATCACTTACCAAAGACAAGGGACGAAGCTTGAGGGAGCAACCACACGTTGAGAATCTCTTCCCATCTATCCAAAACGTACCTCCTGAGATTACAGTCAAGAACTCAGAGCAGGTAAATATTTCCAAACAACATCATGTTGTGTCAAAACACATAGCTAATATTACCGCAGCCTACTGAATTTGGTACACATCCAGTAGGAAACAGGTCTATACACACGAAAACATGCAACGCGCCATTACTCCGCTGAAGGTTTAAAGAGAGCACCGCTGCACTTTTACCCTGCTCAGATTTTTCTCTGCTACAGCAAGCTTGCTGACAAACACCGATGAGCACCGTCTCTCCCCACCCTGTGCTGCAGTCGGTATCACTGCCCAGCCGGGCTGGGCTCAGGCTCACCGGAGGACCAGCTGGCTGGAAGCAACGCGGTTCGGACACGTGGCTGTGGGGACTGGCTTTTGTTATCAGTAATGGACAAGTCTCCTGCCTACGCGAAGAAACATGGGAGCAAAACCAGTGGGAAAACCACCAAAGTAGGGCTATTTTCTACTTTCTGTATCTAATGTTAACATTGAAAATTCTGCTGGGAGGACAGGAAGAAAGAAAAGATAACCTGACATGAAAACTGTAACACTGAGCAAGGCACACAGAAGTCCTTTTCATTGCAAAGGAGCCATCAAAATGACATCTATATCTATACCTAAGGAAAAATTTACTTCTGCCTTTGAGGCAGCCTTGGCAATAACACTGTTGCAAGCAAAAACCAGTTTATTGGTTTGGGGGGAATTTAAATAAATTTAAAGCTATTAGTTAATTAATAAACTTCTAATTACTGCCTCTGGTACTGAAACACACGGAGGGGGTGGTAAAAAACATCCCTTGCTCCCCAATCTTCTTGCCGTACCTGGTTCTGGCAGGGAGGCGACAGGGCCGGTGCGCGGTGCTCCCTGCACCGGCCAGGGTCCCTGCAAGGGACTTCAGGCTCCCCTCCGGCACACCACCGGTCCCTAGTGTCAGCCGGGGAGCCGGCTGGAACCGGCCATGACCGGCGCAAGGCAGCCCTGTCCTCCTCCCTCAGCCCTCACTGCCAACACTGTGCCAACCATGGCCGATACCAACATCGACATAACACGGTATGCGAGCAGGCAGACCTGCGGGAGCCCCTACAACATGGCGGGAGCATACCTCAGTAGTAAGTTAAAAGTCAATCTGCAGACGAACGTCCAGGAAAGTCTGCAGTATGCAACACGTCTGGAACCAGCACACCTTCCCCCAGTGGCTGGGGGATGCTTCAAAGCACACAGCTCTTCAGGACATCCATCTTTTGTCTGCCCTCTGCTAGCCGTTGTCATAAAATGATTTTGATTTTATGAAAATAAAATCAATTTTTGACGAGTGAGCTATTCCTGGTCTCACCCTCTGCCACAAGCTCACACAGCTCCAACACATGAAACACAAAGCACCATCAGCGCAAGCTACAGCTGACACTCACTCCACGAGCAGGTCAGAGCAAGCTGACAGGTTACCCCCTAACATTAAGTTTGGTATCAATACATTTTTACAATTAACTCATGCATAGCAAGTAAATCCGTCAGATTTGCCTCAGGAGAACAAACACTGTCTTACACCGCACAGAAGAGCTCCGTGCCAAAATGCTGGTCAAGCAGGACACAAGAAATGAAAGAAATTAAATAACCAAGCAAGTCCACCCATCCTTGGGTCCCCTCATTCCTGCTTCCAGAAGAAGGTCAGCATTGCCGCTTATTACATGCGTATGGTAAACAAATAGCTTATACAGACAAGTTGTTCTTAAAACAAATCAAAAGCACATCAGTGAAACACGATCTAAAATAAACCAGCTACATTTGAGGATATCACTATTTCCCCTGGCGCTTCAGGATTCTGCAGCTGCAGAAATTCCTCTAAAAAAATTCAGAAGAGCTAAAAGCTTATGCTCCCACAAAAGAGGTTTCCAGACACAAACATATATTATATATACATACACACTCCATCACAGTAACCAGACCAGAACACTTGCACAGGAAAGCCCCTAGCCACACTTTAACATTTTGCTGATTTAGCTGTATCAGCCAAGATTATTTTTTTTTTTTCTTGCTTCCCAACCATGCCAGCAAAAAATCTTACTGCAGAAGCCTTTCTAGTGGCTGTGAAATTTTCCTGCCCATATAAACTGTTCCTTTCATAGGACCTGGTTTAAGGAGCACCAGCAAAAAAACTCCTCTGGTAGCTGCAGGGGCACCTCAGGAGGAAGTGGCGAGGCTGGGTAAGGGAGGCATGCAGGCAAAGGAGAGCATTGCATCAGTCTAGCTTACGTCTACAGAAAAAGGGAGGAAGCGGTAACTGCCATCACATCAGGTTTGCGCCAGCAGAAACTAAACTGCAAAGTCACAATCCTACTACAAGAAGTAACAGCAGTGAAATTCTGCACGCAGGTCAAACCGACCAACTGTACTTTGACAGATGTGGCATTTTGTTTTCTATTTGGATTTTTGTGTCATGTTTTGTGTATAATGTATAATCTTCAGAAACAAACTGCCTGAAAAATTAAGCGCAAGCCATTCCATTTATGTCAACTAGATACTAATCCTATTCCCCCTCAAGAGATGATTAAGTGTCAGTTGGGTTAACTGTTTCACTACTGATAAGATACATATCACCATTGTTTTCCTAAAACCTATCTCAACTCCAAACCATCTGTAAAAGCCTCTTACGGGTAAAACCATCCATGTATTTCCCCATCCAGGGGTAAACAACCTCTCCACTCTTCCTAATGAGCATCCTTATAGTGCAGACTCATCCTGACTACGATAGAGATGTTGGTTAGAAAACAAAAAAGTTTAAGACAGATTCAGTACAGTTATAAAGACTGCCCTGTCTGTATTTCTACTTAAATACAAGTCTTCTCTGTCCCCTTTTTTTTTTTAAAACCCAGATCTGCTGCAGGTTATCCAGCCTGCCACATCACATCAACGCAGAAACCAGTAAGGCCTGGCTGCAGAAATTTAGGTCAGCTTGTCTGTGGAGTACATAAGGTCTTGCACACAGCCATGAATTTCCTAGTAATGCTTCAATAATCCCTCTTCATCCTGCTATGCAGCTATTTTACTAGTAGCTGCTAGCTTTCCTCTAACTCCCCAACAAAGACTCTCCACAGGAGGGATGTTTGCAGGCGCATGAGCGGCTATCTCTTCCTTGGGAAGCAGGAAGCTGGTTGTTGAATCAAACAAATGCCGATTCTTATTTCCCAAGACAAAAAAGCAAAGGATTCTCAGTGCATGCTAGAAAATGACTTCCCTTTTTTAACACACAAGGAGAGATAAAATCAGACAGAGCTGGAAATTACCCCTAGAACATCAGGAATAATTTTCTTAACAGATCATCTAAACAAAACTCCACTGTTTCCACCTGGGTCAATAAATAAAAAATAACATCAAAATGTGACTAAAATTCAGACAGTCTAAGGGAGAGATGCTGGTATTTTTAGAGAGAAAGCATCACTCGAGGTGAAAAACACTGTGCCCCTTCAAAGAATGCTTCCCTCTAGAAGTGAATTGCGGGCCACTGCCACCTCAAGCACTGTACAAGCACACATAAGTAGCAGCCCAGTTCTTAAGGAATCTCTAAAGGTGTATAAAAACATGCAAAGTCTTTACAGAACGTGGTCCTCGGAGCAGGAGCTCTACATAAACTGGAAAGTACAGTTATGTAAGAAAAAAAATAATGAATCTGCTACAATAAGCCAAAACCTTGAACTCCTCTGTCTTCATACAACAAGATGAACCTAAGTCTTCTTAAGTATGACAATCTGAAAGGTGTGAATGCAAGACTAAATACTGGTTTCCAGGAACGGTTATGAGAATCTCAGCAAATAAAAACCACAGCTAGCAAGCTGGCAGTTTTGCCTTAAAACCCATCAGCTGCTACCCTTCTGTGCTCTATGGCTACCACCTAACACTGTGCTCCTCGAAAGCTGGCACTTCTATCTGCCCGTCAGAACAAAAAGCAAAGCTGAGGAAAGAGTTTTTTCTCAAGACATCAAATTGCTCTTCAACATGCAAACATTTGTTAAGAGTATTCCCAGTCCATTCTTCCCAACTCACGTGGAGCCTGGACGAAGGTATTGGCAAACGCATACTGAGCTGTACTGCACATTAGATGTGTAAATCAAACACCCAGAAAACGCAAAGTTGCGTTTATGTTTACCTCAGATCTGTTACAGGACTCAAGCATATAACATGCACCCACCAGGCACACAGATGATGTGGTTGTTGTGACTGGGCCACAGTCGTATCACACGTTAGCAAAACTTTCTAAGGAACAGAACTCATTAACTAACGATCATCCACAACTTCACTTCAACTCGGCATCAGACAACTTTTCCCGTTCCCGGCTCAGTACCTGATCAGGCTGTGCTTCTCCTCCTTCCTCCTCCGGCTTCAGCTGGGCTGAGCACTGGCTCCAGGAGGCCCCGGTGACAGGAATACCAAGCTAGGCGCTGACAGTCACTTTCTCATTTTGACAAGTGCCACAGACTCTTCCTGCATAAAAACAAACTGCTGTGAATCAAAGTGGCCAAATAAAGTGTTGACACTAGCAGGGTGTCAGAGATACACCACTCTGCGACACGGAACCAGAACGTTAGTCATCTTTTGCTACCAGCGGCCGATCTCTGGGGAAGGCTGAACACACCCTTATGTTAAATCATTTCATAAATACGCTAAATGAGTTGTCCTGTTCTTGAAGAGCAGAGGTTCCTCAAACTAGCAATCTGCCATTTCCCACAAGAGCACTGCTATTTCTACACCGCCGCTTCCCCACACCACCGTAAACGCCAGACCAGACCCCAAAGACAGGGTAGCTGCACACCTGAACTGCTGCATGACAGCAGTATGCCAGGCAAACAGCACACCTTGAGTCAATGACCTGCCTGGAAAACACCTCTATCCCTAGGACAAACAAAATGGAGAAGAAATGGGATTCTCCCCCCCCCTCCTTCAGCCCAACACTTCCATCAGCCAAGACCCCAGCACAGCTGCCTTCACCTCCAGCGACTCAGAGGCTCCAGGGCAGAGCAGAGCCCGCAGATGGAAAGCAACAACTCAGCAGAACAAACAGCCAGACTCCAGCAGGTAATTCATGAGTATTTATTTTAGTTTGCTGCTTATTAAGTATGCCTTGTTATAAATCAAGTATTTTACAGTAATTGCCTCCAATCAACAAACACTGAGAAAGTCGCTGTGTAGACCAATGCTGCTTCATGACTGAGACAAGTCCCCTAGCAACAGGCACGACTACACGACTCTCCGTGTGCAGCAGGCTGGCCCCCACTGCCTCGCTGCCCTTCCATGCCTCTCTGGCCCTGGCTGCACCCCAAGCAGCACTGCCGCGTGCCCAAGCCCTTCCCAGCGCTGCCGACCGCTGCAGGCTGCTGCCAGGGTGCAGACGCCAGCACGGCAGGGCACTCACTGCAAGGCTGGCAAGCCCCAGCCCGGCGGGCAGCAGCACCTCACTAGGAACGGGGGCAGCCCCTCAGCATGGGGAACGCTGCACAGCCAGGGCTCAAAGGCAGGGACAACTGGCTGCAGCCCCTGCTTCAGCCACCAGCCCATCGCCTCCACATTGGCAGGGGCTGCAGCAGAGAGCTGCTCTGCTGTTAGGGTCTGTGCCCAGTGCCGAGCACAGTGCACTCGCCCACCTGAGCTGCTCCCGAGCAAGCCAATGCAGAAAAAAAACCCAACCAACAAACACACTTCCCTCTTAATTTATTTTCCGAGGCCTTTTCAGGGTTGGTGCCCGCTGGCACTCAGCCCACAGAACAGGCCCTTGTCATGCTTTCCTCTGAGAGCATTTTAAAGGTCAGTGGGAACCTGCTGTTCCAGGTTCCTTCTCAGCAGTAGAGACTCAGGATAAGGAGATGGGGAAGACACTGCCAAATACGCAAATAACATATGCACATTGAAGAATTTCCTCCTTCAAAGGGGTCAGGATGGTCAAGTGGTCTTGGGAGAACTAAATCCCTTTGCAGCATACATCACCGGAATTGGAGGCTTCAGAGACAGTTGTTTTTATACGTGGGGGGGAGGGGGGAAGGGGGAAGCTCTGACTAGACACTTTACAAAGGTCTATTGCAAGGAGGTTTCAGAACAGACCTTTGGATCATACTTGAGGTCTGACAGAAAACGCTCTCCTAGCCACAGGGCTGTTCGCCGTTTCTGTAACCATTTCCCGCCAGGTCAGAGACCCATGTAAGAAAGGCCTAAGCAGAAGTCACCATGCCCTCCAACCCCTCCTCAGCAGCCCCTCCAAAGGCAACACAGTTTTTGAAAACAGAAGGCAAAGGCAATTCCCACCTCTAAAGTAGGAGGGCTGCGTTTTTTGAAAATGCGTCAGGGTTTAAGGAAAGGTGTCAGGAGAGGCCAAACAGCACCACCACCCGTGGTAAGGCATGGAGGAACAGGACAGCTTGTCTTCAAGAACTGTATCACAGTCTGAAAGACTGCTGAGGTCCTTCACCACCACCCTCCTTCCCAGAACAGACTGAGCGCATGAGCTGGATCATACCTGGAGGACAGGTGGAGGGAAACAAGTGACAAAACACACTCACAAGATTTTGGTTTATAAAAAAAAACCACCACCAAAAAAAGAACCACAAACCCCCAAAAAACCCACAAAACATCTAAAGCAGAAATTCTCATATAAATCATATCAGTGTATAAGTACTGGGCAGAGCCAAGACCAGTAAAAGAATCTTCCCCACAGTTCCTGCCACAGAAATCCTCCTGGATTTTGTTCTAAATCCTGTTTGAAGAATTCTCTTTATGCTTCTTCCCTTAGCTCCCCTTCCCATTTTTGAAGTGAAAAACCTCAATTTATTAAAACAAAGCAACATCTTACAGAAACATCTGCTCTGATACCAGAATACACACCCACTCTGTTATAGAGTCAGTCTGTGGGACAGGGGGTACGAAGGAGATTCAATAAGGAGCATACGCACCACTTCTATGACTTAGTCCCCTCTGGCACTCATGCCCCTGTAATCCTCTTTTCTTTCAGGCCCCTTCGGCATAGGGGAAGACTTACACCCCATTTACACTGGGGTGTTGGCATCACCCAGTGCCAATTTTATCTGAATCACAGGCAGGCACTTGGCACGTCAGACATAACATGTGCAACCTCCAAATGCCACGTCCTATATACTGTAGCCTACATGCAGCTGCCTTCATTTGTACAGTCACTTGATCAAACATCTTTTCCACCAAGGAAAACATTATTTCTGTTGCGCTTAACAGGGTTGCATTTAACAGGGAAACAATCATTGCTAACAGAGTTTAAAAAAAAGCAGATGATGCACTTACAGAGCAAACTATTATGAAGCTGTAAAGAAAGGAGAAGGAGGGAAATCACAGTATTTTGGGGAAGAAGTAGAGATCTTGGAAAAAAAAATTCAGCTAATGAAACAAATGAAGCAGTTCCAATCATTAGAGGTTTACTTTCAGCACAACTGAATAATTCTCAGCTCTACACGTATCTCCACGTACCCAGTCAACAGCAGACATTTGACAATCACTTCGGTTAAAATGCCATTTTCCTCCCTTGTTGCTGCATAAGAAAAACAACAAACCACCACACAGGAAAAATGTCATGCTATCCAGAGAGAAGAAAAACCCAAAACCAGCACAGAAACCTACTGCAGAAGTATTGTCAAAACACCCAAAACCAGCACAGAAACCTACTGCAGAAGTATTGTCAAAAGCAGCATGTAACCTAACCGGATAAATACCAGATTTTGTTGCTATCTCCGAGTGAGGTTTCGCAATCAGCTCAAGCTGATTTGTGGCCACCTTGTTGCTTAACACTCCCACCCTCTCCCTGGTGTGTGCCCGAGAGAAGCGTCCTGCCCAGCCAAAGCAGCGGTGGGCAGGCAGGCAGGACTTCCCCTTCCAACAGCAGTGTGAGCTCAAATTGCTCCAGCTGGGCTGGAAGCCACACTCCCTTTGGAAAGCACCTTAGACATTGCTCCTACTCCATGGGAGCCTACAGGATCCTGCTGCCACTCCCTGCGGATTCACTGTTCATACTAGGGCCTCGCTGCAACTTTTCACGTGCCACCCAACAGTCCCTTTACTTCAGGAGCTCCCTGTAATTCTTTCCTTCTCTTTGTGGCCATCTCCTCTTCCTCTCTCCATGAGCCAGGGGCTGTGTGCAAACTTCTCCCCGCTTCCTCTCTTCTGTCGCAGAAGGCAGGAATATAACCAAGACATTAACAAATCAAACCTTGTGGGGCAAGGCGGCAACATTTCCTAGTGCTGTCGGTAACCCATTGTTTGATCCACAGGCAAGAACAGAGGGGTCTGCTGCTGGTAGCTCTGGTGTTACATTCTTCAGCAGATAGCAAGCCAGATCTAACATCTTACAAGTTCAGTCAGCAAGCAGGTAAATACTCAGACACTGAAGAAGCCTTAACGTGGATGAGGTGACAGAAATCAGCAGCTATCAGAGCACGGAGGGCTGCCATCCTCTCTTCATTCACAAAAAAAAAAAAGCAGAGGAGCAGCGCTCTGTGCTCACCGCGCTGACCAGCTGCGCGCTGGTTGTGTCCTAGCTGCTCTGGGCCGCTGCGCACACGGACACGCTGCCGTTTCACCACACATGAGGCAGGTGCAGAACTATTCAGCCGAAACCAGGCTCACAGCAATTCAACCTGTAAGCTTATAGGTGCCCGTTAAACTTGCTGTAATGAATACGCACATACACACAGGGGTCTGTATTACTTTGCAACACGCTTTCAAGCTGACTGCAAACTGGGAGAACTTGGCCATTCAGCTGTGCATGTGAAAGCCCTGTTTCTGGAGATGAGACTCCCTCAGTCAAACAAACAGAATTCATACACTTTCCACATGCAGAACAGCACACACAACTTCATGCTTTAAGACTTTCTTTTATATTTACTCACACTTATCTCAACAATTTTGTTATCTCCTTTCCTTTGCCACACTGTTACTATTTTCTTTTGTCTTTTTGGATGCCTCATGTTTTTAGTTTCTGGTTTTACTACATGCTTTACTATTTTTGTTCTCCTGTAACACGCTGTAACTGCCCCAGCAGTTTTTTTTTCTTTACAACCTGTTTTGGTTAAACTGATTGATGCTAGTAAGGACACTCTTAAACTCACCTTTCAATCCTAAATCAAATTACACTAAAAATAAACAAAACGTAACCACAAAATTTAACCACTGGAAACAGAATCTTGTCCAAACCACTGCATTTTTCATTTTCCCGATTTATTATTAGTACACTTCTGTCTCATTCTCAGTCCACTCTTTTTTCCAAGAACCACTCTTCTCCCATTATTCTCATGTTAGACACTTTCCTACTTTCCATCAGGGCACTAGCACTGACCAAACTCATAATTTCTGCAGCCCCAACGAGCAATTGAGTATCTGCATTCCTCCACTCCCTTGTTTCAAGAGCCAACAGATTTGTTGTCAGAGGGATCGGAAAGGAGAGGAGCAAAACTATCAAGCCAGTCTTCCCTTTCTGCTAACAATGCCAACGAGGTAAAAGAGCTAAGAAATTTAGTATGGGTTATAAAACAGCAAACATTACTTTAAAAAACTCAAGTGCATGAAAAGTTTCATTTCCTTTTTGTCAGTTCCTCTTCTAAGCTAGGTAGTTTAGGCTTTATTTCTTAATTTAATTAGAAAGAAAGCAAGTACATGAAAGTTTCTGGATGGCAGCCATTGAGAGGAACCCTGTATGTAAACTTCTCAGTTTGTATTTTTAAACACCAGTCAGATTAAGCATGAAGTCTGGTTCCTCCATGCATCTTTGATGAAGGCAATTGCTAATGCATGTGGAAAGTGTTTGTAACCATAGCGGTGCTTGAAAACAAAAGCAAGCTAGTGCACTACCCTTCACACTTCTCACTCAAGTTTTAATGCAGAGACTGTCAGACCAAAATAATTCCTATCCTCCCTTTCCATGATCTGTACACAAAGCACTATGTACAAATATGCAAGATGGACTTTTTTGTAATCATTCACTGACATTTGCATTGGTTTAGTGGACAAATTTATACTGAACAATTCAAATGACATCAGCTTAACAATGTGTTCCTCTGTACAAGACTGCAAAGGCGACAAAATGTCTATTACATAACACTTCGGTATAAAATATTAATATTCACAGAGGAAGCTTTTGAACTGAAAGGTTATTTTCAATGATTAGCAAATCAGTGTTGTATAAGCTTGGTTTTTTAATCAGTTTATCTGAGGTAGACAAACTATACTTTTTGTTGACATAGTATGAAAAAAATCAACTTCGTATATGCACACATCAAGGTACATGAAAAGATCTCACTCAGGTTACCAGCTTTTCTTTTAACCTCACGGTACTGCAAGATTCTAGAACTGCTTCCATCTCTAGCAGACACAGCTTCAGCAAGCCTGCACTAGGGTTATTCCAGGCATGGGTGTTCTTCAGACGAGTTCTCGCACCAGCTGAGTGTGTATAAGTTTCCTTTCCTTCCTATCCTGCGATGGCTGAAGAGCAGATAGATATTCAGATGTCATATTCATATATATATCCTATGCATTTGTTTTCTCCTTAAGAGCTATAATCCCAAGTTGGAAAATCACTGCAGCAAGAATCAAGTGCTACGAACAAAGTCCACCCAAAAAAACCAGCGCTGCTTTTAGCAGGCATGTTGGTATCTGTGGCGCTGGCCAGACTTGAAAACACCAGAGGTGTGGCAGCCCTGGCTTCTGTAGAACCCAAGGGCAATCAGGAACACCTTTTATAGAGAAACTTATCTCAGTGCTGACTTGTAAAGAATGAAGTCCAAGGGGAAAAAAACCAACCCTTCATCTCGGCTGTGGCTTTGTAGCCATTAGGTTGCATGGGGGCGGGTAGGAACCTGCCTCGCTGCTTCACTGCAAGGGCTATAAAGAGACTTCACGTTTGGTTTTTTCCTTTCTGTGCGTATCTTTATATAACGAATCTAGGGAAGGGGAGCATCTAGAGCATCACTGGTCTCCAGCAGTTGCTCCAGGACACTGCTGTAGGTCTCATCATATTTACCAGCTTGATGTGAGTGTTACAGGTAAGATGTCTAAACCAGCAATACACACTTGTATTTAGGTGGCCCCACTCGTGGTTTCAACGTACAGGGAAAATCATCAGGAGACATGACTCAGACAGAAAAATTCTCAGCAAGTGAATAGAGAGGGATTTTAAAACTCCAGTTTAGGAATTGTGCGATTTTTTTCAAATTTAATGCACAGCAAAGAGTTTGAAGAGATGTTTGACAGTAAAAGGTAGCAACAGCATTTAATTACCTGTTATGGCCACCCCTTGGGACTAAGAAATCTTCCACTGCATTTTCCCAGTCTTCAAAGGAGACCTTCATAAGACAGAATACCTAAGATGCCTAACTTTTAACAAAAAGACCATATACAGAGAGGGTTTGTATTTTAACACTAACAAGGAGCAAGGCAGGTCACAAGAACTGGACCATTTCTTTTTCTACTGATCAGACAATATGAAATGCAGGACCATGGTGAATAAAAATGATTGCTATCCTCACCCACTGCCGGCTGCCACATGCTTTCAGCCTGGTTATTTTTTCTGCTTCTTCATCAGAGTTACCTTCACCAAGAAAAGGGTGTCTGAAAAGAAAAAAAATCTGAGCAACAAAAAACTTTCCTCTCCCTCAAAGGGTGGCTGTATTTTACACCATGATTGTTTCTGAAGTCTTGAATATCACAACTACTTCAGTCTTGGAACAAATCACTTCTGAGAAAAGAGCTCAAGTGGAAACAAGGAAAATTATAGGTAGAAACAGCTTTGAGACTACATTAACAACATGTTTTCATATCCTGATTTATACCTGAAGAGGAAGGAAAGGGAAGGTATTTCTTTTAAAACAGTGGCAACAAACGGGTCCTTCGTGCAGCCATACTCTCTTCCCGTACTACTGCCTGCCTTCAAGTGTTGGGCAAAAGTGGCGTTTTGCTGGCTTGATTCCAAGAAAACAGGCTTCCTCCTTCCAAGGATATCTCCCTGAACACTCTGGCAGCTGCTACATGAAGGTCTTTGAGCTGCTCTTCCTACCCATTTCCTGAGTGGGGACAGGAACCTGTTCTTGCAAGACTGGAAGAACACAGCTGAAGAGAACACAGAAATAAGTGAAAAGAGCTTCAAAACTTTTAATTAAATAAATTTGTGGTGAGAGAAAGATTGAAGCAGTGTCAGTTAAAATTAATGATGTGGAAATGAGTATTACTGATGGTACTAGAAACTTGTGATGCGCTTTCCTTTTTAACATGCCAAAACCAAAGATGATTCTCAAGAAGTTAAGCACTAGAAATACTGGCTTTGTTCTTTCCTAAATTTGTTTGGACTCTCTGAGGGGAAAAATTGTTTGCCGAGCAATCGGTACCTATTCTTTGTTACACGGTTAAAAGAAAATTGCACTCAATTTGCTTAGACCAAAAGATTTTGAGCCAAACCCATCCCCAAAGCAAGTAAGTCAAACTTTGAAAAAAACCATGGCTCAAAGTGTTCTCAAGGTAAGAGATACAGAAAAGCTTTGAAACCGTAATTACAATCACTTTTGTGAATATAAAGCTGGTGGGTGCTAGAAAACTGTATTGCACAAATATCCTTCTCCTTATTTCAGCCCTTGTCTGGCAAATACTTACAAGTGTAGGCCCACAGCACCTCAACATCACAGCCAAGAATAAACACTTTCACAATCAAGCACAAGTATCGTGACCCCAGAGAGCCTTACACGTGTGCATGCTCATGAGACTATATACGTGTGGAAAACTAGTCATGTGTGCAAGTCTTTGCATAGTGTGGTCCACAGACTTTTCACTGCTTGTTATAAAAAAAAATGTTTAAAATGCCAGTTATGAAAAAGCACAGACAAGTGTTTATCTAAATGTAAGGTTTCTGGGGAAAATTATTTCCCTTTTTCTCAATAGATCAATAGTTTGTCAGGGGTTTGTGGTTTTTTTTTTTTTTTGCTAGGATATAATCTTCCTACCACCAAGAGACAATAAACAAATAAATAAAATAAAACAGGGGGAAAAAAAAACCCAAACCGAAAGGAGAACTGTGTAGTCAAGCTTCAATGCTAGCAAGACATGAAGAAATTTACATTGCAGAAACTGAAATAACATGTTTCATTCTTTCCACTTCGTATAGTGACATCTGAGTATAAGGTAAACACTGCTAATTGTGTTTTATGGATATTTAGAGATCTACAGTAATTTTACGAATTAATTGAAAAATACAGATTTCTTTTTGGAAAGAAATCAAAAACCTTCAGGGTTCACTATTTGGTAAAATACGAACTCTGGAACCCCCTTTTGCTTGTTTGCATCCACTTGACAAACTAGTTTACTGGGTTCCCCCATGACATCATTTGTGACTCAAGCTACTTCTAAGTAGAACAGCCATCACCAGCCCCACGCTGATAAAATGCTTTAAGCCTCAGGACACTAATTCATCCTCAGTGATCACAGTGTCCCTGATCACGTATCAGTAAACTCCTCTCTGGCTCTTGAGGTGCAGGAGAAAGCAAAGGGAGACCCTGGGCTGAGGTGCTGAGTCAGCACTCTGCCTGCGAGACATCCCAAGCCAGCCCAGGGGTCAGCATGACACAGCAGCCGGTGCCATCAGGGAACACAATGGGGGAAACAAACTCAGCCAGTGGTACAGGACCTGATTCAAAATCCACTTCTGCTGGCTTCAACAGACTTTGAATGGGACCTCAATACACAGAAGGAACGGGAACACCTGGAGAAATTAAAAGAACTAACTTCAAGGTGGGAAATGTCAGTACAATCACTTCTTATAAAACTGCACCAAGCCACAACACACAATGTCACAAGTGCTTTTGATCACAGGGATGTATATACCCTTTTCTCCACTAGCATTTACCTTCTCATCCTCCTGTCACTGGCAGGACCTATTGCAAGCGTATCACCAACAGCATTACCTTTTCTCTTACTCTCCAGGCACGCAGTCAAGAAAGCCATCCATACGCAGGACGTACAGCTGTGGTATCTCCATACCACCACCTCCCTCCCTACCGCTACGGAAGGGAAAAAAGCTTGCCTGAGGCAACAGGAACACAGAACTAAAAGAACTGGAATACGAGAACCATATTTCACATGTGCAGCTATATGTTAGTGCAACGTACGCTAGTTAATCTTTCCACAGCAAGCACCTAAGTGCTTTCACTCTCTTTGCATTGTTATTATACAGGTTTGTCCCTATTAATTATTACCTTCCCGTGACAGCGGCATGCAAACTTTCTCCGTTGCTGGTGCTGCAGCTTTAGAATTCCTCCTCCAGGTCTGAACACACTGCACAGATTACCGTCCCCGCAAGGATGTCAGGACAGGTACGGGTATCTGTTGTGCATCTCTGGATCTTACAAAACAAGTTACTGCTTCATGCTGCTCCCTTCCCCACGTAACCTCATGTAGCCTTCGTAATCTTTATCATAATCTTGAATGCAAATAACAGTATCTATTTAAATATTCCTTGCTTATTATGTGCAAGAAAACAGACATAACAGACATAACTGTTTTTCACACTAAGCAAGATACAGGCAAAGCACCAAATGAGTTTACTATAAAGGCAATGCTTGCTCAGAAACATAGGAGAAAATGGTGTACAGCACAGAAAATACAGCCACAGTAGCATATTCCTAGGTCAGGACCTCATAAATCAGTTTCAACTAACAATAAAAGGTTTATTAGGGGATTTGTAAATCACAAAGAATGAATAGGATCCCGGCCTCTGAGCAAGGCTTGTTGAATTAATTTAAGATGGCAATCAAGAGCAAATAACGTAACACTAGCTGTCTATACTGCAATCCTTACCCTAAGTTTGGAGAAAGAGGGTTTCCTGTCACCAGGAAGAAGGGGGGAAAAAGGCAGGAAAAAAAAAAAAAGACACAGAGAAAGGGACTTAGCTACCCCATCTGGGATGAGAGTGCTTTTTTGATAGCTCAGAGCCATGGGATCAAAGTCTCAGTGCTGTTCCTGCAAATTTCTCACATCCTAAAGCCCTCTTGCCCAAACAAGGGGGCATAGCCATTCCTCACCTTCAGTTTTAGGGACAAAGATGATCCTTTCCTATCACAGTTGACAGACATAATGCTGAAAAAAACCCAAGATACTTCTCTACTCTTTCAAAGAATAAAAAAAAAAAAAATCTGAGACAATGCTTATGAGCAGCAGGTACCCCAAAGCTAGTACTGAAGATGTTTTGCTCTCTGCACCAGCAGCTAAGCCAACAACATCACTTTCAGCACCACCATTACAGGAAGTACTGCTGAGACTTATTCCACCAAACGACAGGCTGGTTACCACTGCCGTCCTCCATTTTCAAGTCTGAGTAACCTACCTCATGGCTCTTACACACCGGTAGCGTCCAGAGGAGAAACTGCCACGGGGTGCTGGCGTGCTGTAAACGTACAGCCCGCAGTCCCCTGCTGACCGCAGACCAGCTTCCCTAAAGGATGCTGGGCAAGCCACAAGCTTTCTGTGCCTGAATTCGTGTTTGTTTAACAGCAGCGGCAGCACTGGTAACGGGGACAGGGGGAAATGGAGGTTGCAAGACAGAGGAGCTGCTGTGCCAGGCGCGGGGATCCTCAAAGAGCGGGAGTCGGTATTACCTCGTACCGGCGAGCAGGGGGAAGGGAGGAGACGGGCCTCGAAAAAACACAGCTGATACTCTGACAAGGGATATTTTTGTCCCGAAGGTAGGTTTTATTGTCTGGCTTAGGCCCCTTTAATTGCGTGTGGTGCAACACCAAGAACAGTTGACCCCATACAAAAGAGACACAGCTGGCGGTCCCCACATGGATTTAATACCACCGTTCTCGGAAGGGGGCTCGCTTTTCCCAGCCGCGTTTCCCCGTAGCACGCTGTACTGCTCCCAGACCCGCAGCCGGGGCCGGCCCCGCTACCGCCGCCGCCCGGCACAGCAGCGCGCGGGGCGCCGCTCGCCCCCCGCACACGCGGGCACGTCCCGCGCGGATGTGCACCGCCAGGCGAAAACACCGCGGCGAGTCGCAGCCGCTCCTCGGGGTCCCGCCAGCGGCGGTGCCACACCGGCGCTGGCAGCAATACAGGCAAACCAATCCAGGCCGTTTTGAAGGCAGGAAAAAAAGAAACAAGGGAGACGAGCGCGACGGAAAGCGCGGGGAGGGAGAGGCGGGGGGTGCCGGTGCCGCCCCCTCCCCTGCGGCCCCTCCGCCGCCTGCCCGACCGCCTCCCGCCGGCCCCGCGCTCGCCTCACCTCAGGGACGGCCCCGCGGGCTGGGGGACCCCGAGAGCCGCCCGGCCGTGCCGTGCCGGGCCGGACCGTGCGTGCCGCGGGGACGCAGACCTTCTCCGGCGCGGTCACTCCTGCGGCGCTGCCATGCGGGCGGCGGGCGGGGAGGGAGGGAGGGGGAGGCCGGGCCGGCCGGGCGGGCTCGGCTCCTAGCAGCGCCCTGTAGCGCGCTCCCCGCATGCGGCGCGCACCCGCATGGCTCGGCGCACGGACAGCACCGGCGACGACGACAGCCGGCCCCGCTGCCCGGAGCACCGCCCGCCACCCGGCGGCGGCCAATAGCTCCCGCGGCGTCGCGCATGTGAGGGCCGGCCCGGGCCGGCCCCGCCTGCTCGCACCCCCCGCCCCGCGCAGCCGCCGCGCTCAGGTGCCTGCGGCCGCCGCGCACCGTGATCGGGCGGCCGCCGCCTGCTGCGGCGCTCGGCCTCGGGCTTTGGGGCGCAGCGGCACGGTCGGGGGCCGGGGGAGCGTTAAGCAGAAGCCGAGCAAACCCAGAAGCGCTCCCCGCGCGGGGGACTGTGCGGGCGCGCCGGGCGGTGTCTGCAGGGCGCAGCGAACGCTGCACCAGGGCGCTCGTTTGAGCGGCGGGAGTAAAAGCGAAACGTCTGGGAGCAAAGCCGATGGCTTGCTGTCATTGTGCAGGTAAATGAAATGTCCTGCGTGAGGTAAATAAAGTAGCGGCAAGTTCAAATTATGTGTTTTAATTATTAAAATATCTGAAAAAAAAAAAAAATCTGGCATATATCTTAAGCCCTGGAGGGAACCAGAAAGTCAAAGGCTGCCTTAGCTTGGGGCGGGCAGCAGCCGTTCGGATCGCAGGGACCGCTCTGCTCCACGGCAGCTCCGAAGACTGAACACGGCGCGTTGAGGAAGGAGCTGAACTGAACCTGATCCCCCATTAGAACCTTTTTTTCCCTCCTTAAATTGAAAGGCCACCAATATCTTGAATTCTTTGTTGGACACTGACCTGACAAGTGACCAGACTTGTGGGTTTTTTTGCCTAGAACTGGATGTGACCTGTTACTTTTGAAACTAAGTTGAACTTGATCAAGAATGGAATTTAAAAAAATAAACAACAAAAACTGGCTCATCTTCCAAATTTTGCTTCATCCCCATGATTTCTAAGAACTGGAGGAGATGGGAAATGACTCTTAGGTGTTTGTTCAGAATGTCTTTATGGCCCTTTAAAGACTGAGAATCTCCCCTTTATATTTTTAGATGCATTTTTAATCAGACCTTCTCATCTAAATGACTGGAAGATGGATCTAAGGTTACAAATGAAAGAACTTCTTAGGAGCAATACAGCTTCTGAGACCAGAGAAAATCAGGCCAGCTTGTCCTGCTCTCAGCTGTTCAGCACTATTTTCATACTGGTGTTTTCATCTGGTGAAGAATTTAAGCAGAGTTCAGATTTAGTCTAATGAGCTGTCATTTATTTTAAGCTTTGATTTTTAATACCTTCATTTGGCTTTTTAGTTATTTTCTTCCCTGAGATCATCAACATTTCTGTTATTTTTGGCCAGCATTTTAGACCTCACTGTTTCCTCAATAAGATGAATTTATTATCTATTTATTTGTTTTTGCTCTGACCCAGTGCCCAAGCCACATAGGGTGTGTAATACTGGGGCTCCACGGCGATGTAGGGTTAATAGGGAAAAAAGCAGTCCAATCTGGTAAACATCAAGACAAGTGAAAACAGATAATAACAAGAGCTGCTGGCTGGGAAATCCTGACTCGCAGGCAGCTGGCAGAGAAATTCAAGCGGAAGAAAAAGGATTTTTTCAAATGCCAGAGCTGGTCAGAGCTAGCTGAACCCACATTCGCTTGGCAAGCGAGACACCTTGCCAAGCTGAGGCACACCAGCAAAACAAACGAATAGCTCTGGGAACCTGAGGCAGAAGACACCTGGAACTGGGTAGATACAGATCCAATTAAAGTCCCTTTCTGATGGGGCAAACGCAAGTGTGAAAGACTTGCCTCCTACAGAACGTATGCTGGGTTGCTTGGTTGGGTTTTTTCCCCTTGTTGTATCTTTAAAGGTAACTCAAATTTTCTTTAGCTTAAAACTCTTTATGTTCCTTCCTTTCAAGCTTCTCTAGCAGAGACCTCTCCGGCTGTCTCAGGTTTGATCTTTTCTGGGCTCAAGTCTCAGTGCTTTTGGGCAGCTCTTTCTAGATTGCCATTTCTGACTCTGGCTGCTTGGGACACGCTGAGATGGGATAGAAGAGAGAGGAGGGGAGTTAAAAACCTGAAAGAGCTCGGTTTGGGGCAAATACACATCTCAGCTATTCTGTTATCCTGCTACAGTCTGTAGGGTTGTTTCAGCAGAAGTACGGGTCAGTCAGCTCCAAGTTACTCCATGTGATGAAAGAGATGCCAGAAAACCAGAGACAGTGGAAGGAAAATGGCTTCTTTTTGCTTGCATGTTTTTTACGTTGGCCCTTTACAATTAAAATAAAATATTGTTATTTTGATCTGTGGCTCAGAGGACCGAATTAGTGATTACATTAACAAGCAATAGTGATGCAGCCACGTGCCTCACAGGATAAATTCATCCTGTTTGGTTTTGCATTTTAGTTCAAATATTTGGTTTTACAATTGCATTTTAGTTCAAATATTCAAAATTTCAAACGAGCCAAAAGATGTCAGATTTTTCCACCCTAGCATTATCTCCATTCTTATATCATATATATATATATAAAATTAATATTATATATATTCTTATATTCTAAAAATTGTCTTATATTGACAATTTTTAGAAAATATCAGTCCTCCAACAGAGTTGTGGTTTGTCCTGATTGAAAAGCTGACAATTTATTCTGAGATGTTTTCCAGTTCTTTCCTTCTTTCACTCATACGACCGTCCTGTGCATGTCAGATATGCCTGCTTGACATTGTCCAGCGGGTGTCCAAGCTCAGGCCAAGGGAGCCAGGTGCAGGAGGGACACCAGCAGAAAGCAAACATAAGGAAGAGATGGTGCCAAAAATAGCGAGTGCCAGCGGTTCCTCAGAAACCAGTGAGGAAAATCCATACTGGGAAATATTTCAGTCCTGACTTTGAGTGGGCTGACACATTTTTGTCCCAAGCAAATTTAAGATGAAGGGGAATAATAAGAGGTAGATGAGGTATTTGCTTGGTAAGAAGCGCAGATGGCAACATAGAAGAGAGATACAGGCAGGGAACTGGCTTTCCCCTCTCCAGAAACACAGCAATTTGGCTCCAAGGAATGGGCAAAGCTTGAAGGGGAAGAATCCAGTTTAAATAAGGAGGAGGATGCATATGAGTCACTTCGCTTGGATACTGGCCACCCGTTCCCAAGAAAAAGAGTTTCTAAGTGCTGAACAGTTCAGCCCGTGGTGCTCGCCCAGGACACGTAGACAGGAAGATGGGGTTGGGGATGCAGTCATGCTTATCGTCTGCGATCTGCTACTTGCCACCCACCCAGCCATTAGTGCCACCGCTGCGCCCTGCGCCCTCCGGCAGCGACGGTGAGGCTGACTTTCCAGGCAAAATTAGGCAATGTGTTGGCAGCTGTTTTATTGCCCTGCAGTCGGATGATGTTGGCAAGGGCCCGCTTTGCTTGTGCCTGCAGCTGGCTGCGGAGAGGCTGCTGCGTGGAGAGCCAGCCCAGGGGTGAGGGGCTCAGGGGCTCCGCTCTTCCAGAGAGGGAAGCCTGTCACCCGAGCGCTGTGCTTCTGCCCTGCAAGGCTGCTGCAGCTCAGTGTGCCGGGACACAATGTCAAAGCTTTCAGAAAGTCTAGCTAAATTACATCAGACAATTCTCCTTTGGCTATAATCCCAAAGATATCTAAGAAAACCAAAGCAGCATGTTTTTCCACTATAAAAAGTGTTGCAAAACTTTGTCCCTGCCATGCTAGGTTCATTTATAATTCCATCAATTTATTTTTTTTTTTAATTCCTGCCAACCAACTTTCTTTGCTACTTTATAACTCCATCTTAAATAATTATCCAGACCCATGTTACCACTTTTTCTGAAGAAATTTCACTGTTATACTTGTCTTCAAACACCTGGCACAGCAGTCTCCATGTTAAAAGCATGGTGACCTTCGGAGGCCTTGCAAGCCAGCCTATTCTGCTCCAGAGCCGCGACTCTTCCCCAGCTTCTGAACTTTCTGGTTGGATAAAGTCACTCTCTCCTTACCTTGTCTTTGTGCTGAAAAAAAAGAGGAGCCTCTCTATCTTGCAATGTCAGAATGACTGTGTTAGATAAAAAGCAGTTTCTTCCCCCTTTTAATTACATCCAGAACTCCACAATGTGCTCACGAGTTCTTCTATTTCGTTTGCAATAATACAAAGTTACTCCATGTGCAATACAGCCATCTAAAAATGGAACAGAGATTTGGGGAATGAGGCCTCATTCTTAGTAAGTACCTTTGTATTTTGAAACAACAAGAGGAGCAACCGTGATGGTGTGCATGGTAAGCAGTGTGTGTTGTCACAATGCAGCTCAGCAAAGTTCTTCAAGTGATGGCAGGAATGACGTAACAACTTCTGCTGGCTCCTGATTACACAGAAGATCTAGTATTCATGAGTTTTCGCTTTTCCTTCAGTGGATATACCAACAGATGGCCAATCAGTTTCATTCTGTACTTATCCATAAAGGACTATAAATTCACAAAACACAGAGCAGCATCTGAGACGGGAGGCAGGCGTGGCAGGAAGGCAGGCAGGAAGCCGCACTGCTCGCAAACTTCACTGCCTGCCCTTCATCCCTGCTTGCCTGAGCAGGGCTTTAATTTGGTAGAAGCAGGACTAAGGTTGTGTATTGCTTGGTCTACCTGAGATGGAGCCTGTGTCAGTCAAATGAGGTGCCTGGTAACATGGCATCTTCATACTCCGATCCCAACTCGGCAGCATTGAGCACCTCACCACCGCTGAGGTGTCGAGTACTTTCAGGTCTTTAGAGCTGGAGGGGGGGTTAGTCTGTGACTGAATTAGTCCATTTAATCTACTTAGCTCTTCCTATTTTCTTAATTTTGCACTTTACTACTTCTATGATCTCTCTGCTTAGCCTGGTTTCCACAAATACTAAACGCTAAGCATGGAGGCTGAATAGGAAATAAAAATTAAAAACCTGTCCTAACCAGAATTAGCAGAGTAAGACCAAAAGAAGCTTTCAGCTGTCACTGCTTGTCCTGCCCAGCTCACTGGAATTATTTCCCTGCCTCCCCCTGGGACATTTCAGTCTGTTATTTATTTCTTCAAATCACGCCTGAAAACCCTTCTTCCCTCCAGATCTCGATTGGCTTTCTCAGTGAAATGGCCCTTTCTCTGTGTGCAAATGGCATGCCACAAAACCTAAGTGCCCTACCTGGATCTGGGAAAATGGTGGTCTTTAAAGAAATGGCAAGCCAGTTATCTTCAGAGCGCTTAGCTATACCTGTGCTAGCACTTAACCTTTACTTCCCCAATCCCACAGTTACGATAGCTAGAGCTTGCTGATTTTGTTATTTCTTTAGAAGAAGTTTTCTTAAAATAGCCTAGCCACAAGGGTATAATGAGGTGCACAGCTGGGCAGAGCTTTCTGAGCAGCAGGAGGAAAAAGAAAGAACACATGCGGGACCAAAATGCTCAGAGCCTGCAAATGACGGATCTACAGTCATTCAAATGGCTGAAGATCAAGGACTCACACAGCTGGACCATTAAGAAAAAAAAGCTGAGGAAGGCCAGGCAAAGACAGAAGGGGGAAAAAAAAGGGTAAGGGAATAATATATCATGTATTTTTTACACGCTGCATCTTCTCTCTGTCTTCCTGTTTTCCCATGGGGCAAAGAAACCACCAGTCAATCTGTAGAGAAAGCGTATTTAAATCTGGGGATTCTTAATCACGGACCTAGAGGGACTCGGGGTTCTTTTCCCATCTCAACAAGTACAACAGGGCTGCAGTGTTTGTGCCTGGGAGCCCGCCGAACCCAGGCTTGCCAACACAGCGCTAGGAGAAGGTGCTTTTGCTTGAAATGGCTAGATGAATCTTTTCACTTACACTGCAGCAGCTTCTGCTAGTTATGTGTACATATCATAGATCAAACAAAATCAATCACTCCATTCTAGAGACTGCACAAGGGAAAACATAGCAACAACATGACACGACTCCCCCCCCCCGAAATCCTCTTCCCAATACTTTTTCAAATACAATGACAGTAAACCAAAGTATTCTAGTCCCTAATGCTTCTACAATTAGATATCCGCTGTCAGTTTAGCATCACACTGTCCTCTCTACTTTAGCATGACACTATCCCAAGTATTCCTGTGATTCCTATCCACAGCCGCCGTGGCGGTCAGCACGCTCATTTAACACCTGCTTCATCTCCTGCTCCAAAAGACATATTCAGGGGAGGAGTATTGCACATATGTGCAGTGACAGGGAAGCAGGTTATCGTAATCTCCAAATCATTCTGTCTTGTCTCTGTTTACCTTGAATGTAAATTAATTGGAGAAAGCACTGGTGATATTTTTATGTATTACACAGCAGTGAATTCACTGCCAATGCTGTATAGCCACCACAAAACAACTAAAGATATACCTCCCCCAGCCCCAAACACCTCCAACTTCTTTTATCACCATACAGAAAAAGGCAGCGGGAGAAGGAAGGGCTGATCACGCCTTAACCCAAAATAACGTTTTGCTTTGTCAAATTAATTATACGTTCTGACATCAGAAACTGAAATTAGCAGGCGGTTTTCCCTTGGGTTGCCCAGAGACTGTAGAATGAATCATGCCTGCTCTGTGCTGCACCCAGGACCACGGGGAACGAGGGATGGAACGACCAGGATATTTTTTTCTCCGCTCAGATCTCTGTGGCTAGAGGGTCATACCCACACTCTCGCTTTGTAGGTGCTGTGATGTGGCTCATTGGTATTGCTGTCATCCCACAAGTGGCAGAGATGGCCATCATCTTCCAGTGGACACATTTACACAGCCACAAAGGCATATTCACCGCTTTTGTTTGATCCTGGTGTGAATTCATGGGACTAGTGTTTCTCAAAACGTCACTGATACTTTCTGAAATGAATTGGACTTGAGAACAGTGCTCAACACGGAGCATTCTCTTCCAAAAGAAAAAGTAGCCAGATCTTTTTAACATTTAAATACACAGAAAACACTCCCCGAGTAACTAAGATACCCTCCTTCCCCTTAGAGCACCAGGCACCCTGAAGTTAGCCTAAGTCTTAAATCTTACAAGAGAAAGAGCACCCAGACACCTCTTTTGCTTGCCTCTTTCATGTCTTTTTATACCTAAAGTTCTTCTGGCATTTCGTTTCCATGGTGGCTGCTTTTCAACCACTTCTCCCTCTCTCAGGCCCCTTTTTTCCTCATCCCTTTATGCCGTTCAAAAGCTCCCTACCTGGTGCAGCAGAGCTGCCTGCAGCTACCTCTGCCAAACCCCCGCCTGCCTGCCTCCCTCCTTCCCCGGGGCTGCTCCTGCCAGGCTTCCTCTGCTCCTCTTCCTCTCCCAGAGCTCCCTCTGCCGTTGGATGCAGCTGCACTCCCAAACACGGCTGCAAACCAGCCGAAAGCCCAAGCGTTGCTTCGGAGGGCTGATGCCACTCACGCAGGAGCAAGGCTGCGCCGGGGTGGTGGGGAGCAGCCTGGGCAACATGGCCTGGCTGGGTTGGCCTCCTCCTGCCAGCTCTCTCCTCTGCTAGGAGATATCCTTGCTCAGCACCCCGCAGGGAGGTCCTTTCTGCGTCAGTGCGTTAGGAAACACTGCTGCTTTGGATGGAAAAATTGGCCTTTGTGCTCTGTCGCCAGCTGTTTAGCGTAGGACATTAGGATAACGCTGCAGAGTAACTGCACACCCAAAGCACTAGTTAATTACAGGAGATACAGTAGGAGAGGAAGGGAAAATTCTGCCCAAAATCACTGAGGAGTGAAGAATAAGGCCCCAGCCTGTGAAAAACACGTGCTATTTCTGCCTGCTGTAAGCAGGCTGGCCCCACACTATGACAGCCTCAGTGGAAGGCACCTACACGCTGTAGGAGCCTGGGGGTACGTGCCAGCTGCAGCAGGCCATGCTGAGCCGGGCACTGGAGATTTAAGCCCCCAGCCCTGTGGTGCATGAGCAGGAGGGAGGGATGCTCGCTCTCCCGTCGCCCCCTCCAGAGGCCATGCGCTGCAGAGCTGCCTCTTCGCCATGCGCCACACACGCACCTCGCTGCCGACAAGATGCTCAGCAGCTCTTTGGGATGCCTAGGATTGAGGAGAAGGAGCACAAGAAATCCATTTCTCAGCAGTGAGGGGGCCTGGCCTCCAAACATGCCAGTAGCTTGTGCTGGTTTCCGCAGGGGCAGTACCCTGCAGCCCCGGTACCCAGGGATGGTGCACAGCACTGCTCCCACCCTGAGAAGCATGACACGGCAGCATGCCAAGCTGTCCCCTTCTAACGCCGCCATGTTTGCACACTTGTTGCATTTGCCTGTGTATGTTGCCATAGGAACTGCAGCCCCAGCATCTGCTGCCTGCTGCTCCCCGCCGCGCTGCCTCTGCGCCCAGGCAGGCTCGGCCCACCTCTGCTCCTCTGCCTGCCTGCTCTGCTGGCCTGAGCATGCCTCCCCCTCGCTCACGAACTCCCTGCCTCATCCGCTTTTTTTGGGTGACAATCAGATTACTGCTGTAGCAGCTAATTATTGCATTAGTTATAATTTGCTTGTTCATTTGTCTCTCCCTCTCCCTCCCACCTTGGAACATTTCCATCTCTCCATCCTTTCTCCCTTCACTCTAGCTCTGCTCTCTGCCTCGCATCCCCTTTTCTCTTGCACTCCTCAGCCACACAAAGGCTTGCTGCACTGCTGTACCGTTCCTTCCTCTTTGCCTCCCTACTACGCAGATCTTCTGTGCTCTTCCCTAGCGCCTCTTGCTCCACCCTCTCTCCGAGTCCTTCTCCTCCAGTTTCCTTCCCCTTTGATCCCCTGCCCACCACGTTAGGCTACTCCTTCACACAGTCCTTCTCTTTCTTCTACCCCTGTGCAGGGCACTGCCAGCTTCTGCCGGGTCTGGTCCAGGCTGGCTCCTCTCCTGCTCTCTCCCTGGCTCTTATCCAGTCAACAGCATTTCTCATTCTCTGCTCTTGTCTATCCAACCCCCCCCCCCCCGAAACTGCATCTCCTCTCACCTCCTAATAGCTTGTACCTCTTGCCTTACTCTATCCTTTACCTCTCCAAATCCTCACTTTTCTTCACGCTCCTTCATCAAGCCCTCCAAGGTAAGCACGTTATAATCTCTCTCTGTCCCTAAATCCCACCCTGACCCACCTTTCTCCTTCCTTGTCCTCTGAATGGGAAGTTCCTGATGGGTGTCTCTCCATCTTGCATCTCAGCCAAACTCTACCCTTTCCTAGATAAACTGAGCTAACACCGCCTTCACTGATCCCCTCGCTTTTCCCTGCAAGTCCCTTGCATTTCCACACTCTCTTTTCCTACTGGGAGCATCACTCTTTCTCACTAGGTTTCTTCTTCTTCCAATTCTCTGGCCTCATCTCACCACCACAAAACCGCCAGTGGTCATGAAATCGTTCCATTTAGACTGTTGCTGCAGGACATGCAGAAGATGTGCACGTGAGAGAGCGCATAAGGATGCTGTAAAGTTAGACAAGGAATTTTCCACTTGTATTGTATTTTCATACATACTTCAGACCATCTGTGGAAAGCTGTCAAATGACTAGTTGGAAATATTATAAAATCTTGTTATTTTACTTAAAACATTAATTTAGCAGGCTCAGATCTGAGAACTCCGCAAAACACTAACGTTTTCTTGTGCTTCCCAATTTTGCTCATCTTTTTACAAGAAGGTCTCCTAGCTTAATGTGCCCCAGAATCTTCCCACCCCCTTCCAACTCCTGAGCCCACATCTGGGTACTAGCTTGGCATTGCTGTAGTCTCAGGTCCACACGTGCTTGTTAATACAGCCTGGAGTAATTTGCACATGTGTTCTTGAGTCAGCAAAAGTGAGACAGCACTTCATTATTTCGTAGTGACACCTCTGGATCCCAAGATCAGTACATTACCAAGTCTTTTTAAAACCTGTTTGCAATGTTCTTTTAGATGCTTTTTGCACACTGCATTGTCCTGTTATCCATACATTTGGAGTCCGAATTTCCAGCTCTGTATCCTCGCTGTCCATTTGGACAGCATCCTGGATACATTTGAAGTTAGCTTTGTGACTATCTCTTTCCCGATTCTCATTATTTGAGAAAGCTTCTAGTATCTGTCTAGTTTCCAAATGCCATTTTGTGGCCATGCTGGCCCAGAGGAGACTGGCAGCTCTATATTCCTGTTTTTCCCTATATCAAATTTCTCTCCTTTAGTCCCAAACCTCTGGACAAAACTTGTCTCTTTCTGTGCTGTTACTCTCAATACCCATTTTTATTTAGATTTTCCCTATATAGAACAGCCTGTCTTACCTGTGGTCACTGCAGAATTTCTTCTTCACATCTAAGCATCTGCTGTTGAACCCATCTTTAAATTCTCCTTGCACACCCCTTCTGGCATGTTTGTGCCTCTGTCCTTGTGCTATCAACGAGTTCTTCTGTCTTTCCTCTTCAAAAACACCCAGGCAGACCTTTCCTGTGTGTGTTCCTCTGCAAAACAAATTCAAGTTAGTGCAACAGAGGGTGAGAGACAGGCACCCACACTTCCAAATTACGTAACCCTATGCTCAGTGCTGCTGTGGTGTGAGCGCTGCTGGTACGCGCATACATTGTCCTCCTGATCTGCGGTTGCTTCCACTGCAAACCCCTTTGCTTGGATGACTAATCAGTAAATCTGAATATATATAAAATAACAATGAAATGTTGCTAAATCTACAGTAAATCCACCAAAAACAGTCTGACTTTTCCAGTTTACGCCTGCTGACTATGCAATGTTTTGTCGGTTTCCTGCACTGACAGTGGTCCATCACAAATACTTCACAGAGATGCAACCTTCACATACACTAAGTCTGTAACACATTAGTTGTCACAGGAGGAGCTGGCTCCAGCAGGCAACATTTCCCACTCAGAGCTTGTTTGCAGAACCAGAAATTAATCTCCCAGGGTTTAAGACAGTCCCACAGCCTCATCCCCAACCCCAGGGAATCCACATTTTTCTCTTCTTTTATAACTAGGTTTCATTTCACACATAGACAGGATCTCTTTTGATATGAAAGGCTCTGACATGGTAACAAGCAGCAGCTGCACAGAGCAGTCGCAGCTCGTGCCTGAACTAGGGTGTTTCTGGTGCAAGAGGGAAGAGCCAAAACGCACCAAAGGAAGAACTCCAGGAAGGATTGGGATTGGATGCTCGGTGTCTCAGGTTTAAATTGTACTCCATATCAGGACTAGTCAGATGGGAACAGCTGTCTCTTTTCAGAAAGCTGGATGACATGATGGGATTAGGAATAGAAAACAGGGAATGACTCAGGGAGCTGCTGTGACTAGTACCCTGCCCCACCTGAGCCCAAAAGCCTTTCACCTTTCGGGGTGGGAGTTTGTTGAGAAAGGCTGATTCCTTTCCCAACAGAAAGCCAGAACTGGAGCATGCATCAGGGAGCAGATAAATCCTTAGAAGCACAGGTCTTATCCCTGCAATTTTCCCATGAAATTTTCCATCATAAGTCCGATATTTTTATGTGCACTGGCCAGCCCTTTGCAGTAACATCAGACATCAGGCAAATGTTTCCTTCTATTGTCTTTGCATCTCCCAAAGGACCTTTGGCTTGAGTGGCTTTGCCAACAAATAAGAAGCAGCAAAAGCAGTTGACAGATTGAGATCAGTGATGATGGTAGAAACGATCTGACTGTGATGCTGGTTGCTGTTTATTCTTCTGAACAAAGTACAACCAGTTTGCCCAGGGCTGCATGAACAGGAAGGAAGAGCTGATCTCTGCTATGCCTGGCTAAGCATGTAATGATCCGGGATGAAGTCCCAACTTGAGAAACTGGTGGTGAAGGGAAGCTGAAGATCCCTTAAATTCAGCCCCGTTGCACTCTTTTTGTGCTATCTTTTCCCCTGTGGAGTTCCTAAATCTGGGTGAGCAGAATGCATCTCAGAAATATCAGCTGGTTTGCTGGGTTTGGGGAGGGGGAAGGACAAGGTGACCTCCACACTGCTGGTGCCAGGGCCATGGGAAACACAAGCAAGAGTGAGTGCTCTCCTCCCCTTTTCACTTGCCTTCACACAGGAGGTGGGTTATGCCCTCACCTCGTCCTTTTGGGCCTGGAGAGAACAGGAGGAGCAGAAGCAGAGGGGACATGGTCTTTCCCATCAAGTCAATTAGCAGAGCCATTAAGTACAACAAAACCTCCAAATCATTGAGCTCACGTCAGTGTGAGACCCTTACTTTTTCCTTTCCCAGAGCCAGATCATTTGGAAAAGAGCTACAAGTGACTATATCCATGGACAAGCTCGTTGTGTTCTCAGGAGCAAGTCTGTGGCTGCATTACAGTTTGCAGTTTGTCTCAAAGCTAATCCAAAATCTGCCACTGAGGCAGCGTGCGTCGCAGTGGAGTGGTACATGGACCTCTGGGATGCCAACCTGCCAGCTCTCACCTGGTTCGGGCACCACAGCTGTGTCTTTGCTCAACGTGATGCAAACATTTTTAGAACTACTCCAAGATGGTGTCAGTAGCGTGTGAAAAAGCCAGAATGGATCAGATACACACATTTGATAGGTCTCCACTTCACTCTTTCAAGATTTTTTCCCCCAGTCCATTCACTTGAGTTTTAAGGATGTTTTCTTCCTGTTCTGATTCAAGTGTGTACAGGCACAGACAAGTGTGTACAGACAAATGCTGATGCAGGACTTTGAAAACCCTGAATGCAGCCGATGGAGAGGACTGAGCCCTCTTACCCGGACAGGCAGGTTTGTGTGTTGACACCTGCAGACCAAAGCCTATGAATTCATTTTCTGTCTTTAGGAAGTTTAAGGTAAGATGCAGCATTTTACTGCGCCACTGATAAAGCAGTGCCTGGCACAGCTTCACAAAGGACATGGGTCAATAGCCAGAAGGGCCTGCATATGTGACATAGGACCACAAGAGACCTCTCTTCTGCTGGAACAACAACTGGAGGTGAAGCAGCATATTGTCAGCAGCAAGACTTTCACAGTCTCTGTGGAAGCAGAGCAGACCTTGAGTTGCTCTGAAAACATCCCATGACACTGTTGTTTATGAACTGCACCTGCAGAAGCTCTACCTTTAAGAAACACAATGATACTTTTATTACTAACCTGTAAAACCCCATGCTTTGAAAGAACAGCTCCTTTTATGTCAAGAAGGCAGGGAAACTGTTACTTCACTCAGTGGGTACTTGTATGCAAAAGAACCACAGAAAACTGCATGAGTACACGATCCAGATAGATCACATGGGGAGCACTGAAGGGAAATGTAGGCCTCCCTTTCTTCCCATCATTGTGTTTGGAATATGTTTCCAATTGCACTGGTCACAAAGCAATCAAAGAAACTTGTCTACAGTGGCAAATTGAAGATGTCCTATCAGACCACATTACAGGGAGCTACACACTATTGAATCCTTAGTTACATCAGAAAAACCAACATCCACATGGCTTCAGGACACAAAGCAGTCCATTTCCATATGCCTTAACAGACAAGAGAGAGCAAACCTTCAAAGCAAATTAAATCTGTCTTTAGAAGATGCCTACTAACATGTTCTTTCTCCCCTCTTACATCCCCACCCAGCATCCCACCTTCCCTGGCAGGAGATGGGGAAGGAGGGACGCCACCCCCTGCAGCACCCGAGAGGCAGTGAGCTCATCCAGCCAGGGACCCTTCGTCCTTCCCAGGCTGCCCAGCAAGCTCCAGGCCCTGCATCTCCTCCTCTCCTTGCATCACTCGTGCTAGCGGGCGGTTCCCAGGGTGCAAGGGTAACCAAGTGCCTTCCTGCTTTGCTCATTTGGTTTTGAGTGTGCCACATTCAGCATTCCCAGCCTTGTTCTGCTTGCCTGAGACCATCTGCTGGTTTTAACAGCCCTGCGAAGGAAGACAAAAACAAAATTATTAAACAGCCCAGTCATGGCTGCATGGTAATACAGCAGCTGGGGCTGGCCACTGTCACAGGGAGCTGCCTGGCCTAACCGGGCTCAGGACCTGCTGTGCATGGTTATATATAAATAAACATAACTAACTTACTGGTTCCCTTTGTTCTTCCAGATAACAGCCCTTCTGTTGTACTCCAAAATGGATCAGAGATGACTGCAGCCTTTGACCAGTATCTTCCAATAATTGTTATAAAATGACTGCGTTATTCTAGCCCTAAGAAAGCATTCTTTTTTCGTGAGGCCACTCTTTCAGCACAACTGGAATAAGTAAAAATTGCAAAGGAGAAATGTTTGCTTTATCTATTACTGCAAAGATACTTTAAAGACGATTAAGCTTTGAAAGTAAGCTCTTCTCAGGCTACAACTGTTCTCTGATCCGGGTCAGGGCTCCGTGCAAACCATCCTGAGGAGTCCTCGCCTAGCCATCCACTGAGCGTGCGTGGGATGGTGTTTCTGCAGTCATTTGACCCTTCGGTGAATGGGTCAGGTTCGCAGGCAGGCAAAACTCCCACTGAAACGCAGGAATTAGGTTCGCAATCCAGCCAAACCCTACCAACATTTGCTGGGTGGCGTGAAATAACCTTGTGGTGGCCGGCAAGCGGAGTTCCAAGAACGGGCCGTTTCGGTGCAGCGGCCGGCGGCGCTGCCCGGCCCCGACAGCAGGTGCCACTGCGGGCCGCGCCTGGCCGCTGCGCCGGCCCCGACAGCGCCGGCCCCGGCCCCGGCCCCGGCCCCGGCCCCGGCCCCAGGGGGCTGCGCGGTGCCCAGCTCTCAGCGCGGCGGGGTCTGGCCCCGAGTGAGCAGCCGGGGGAAGGGGGTGCCGGGAGGCCACGGCCACCGGCTCACGCGTGGGGACGGACCCCACGGAAACGGTCACGTCATTGCTACTCCAAGGATTCACGGTACGGCAACGTTTTCCTGTTTGCTGTACCCATAGGAGGGGCAGCCACGGGAGAAAGTGTGCTTTGTCATTGAAGTCGTGTCTGGTTCATACCTACACCGTGAACGAACTTCAGAGTGACATCAGGTTTTTAACTTCTGGGATTTTTCTGACTTTTGCGGTCTGGAAAGCATTACACAGCTAAATATTTAAAGAGACTAGCAGGGAGAAAAGGGAAAAAGAAAAGCACAGAAAAAAAACCCCAAGCCTGCATACAGGTAATGGATTTATCCTAAAATTAGTCATGAAGGAAGTTGCAAGGGCTTCTCAGCTCATGGAAGTCCTTCCCTCGTGTGAGGTCCTCCACTGGACCCCTGCCCTCACTCACCTGGAGAGGCTGGATAACCAGCGGCAGCAAAGAGGAGACGCTGTGTCGTGCCTTTATGTGCCAGTGCTAATGAACATTGCTTGTGCTGCACAGCTGACTCCACAACCGCATAAAATTCTTCCTCCTGTGAGCACACTTTTCTAGTTGATTATTTTCCTTCCAGCTCTTTTCTTTCGAGGAGACGGAGGAGATGCTCTCTCAGTGTCACAGCGAGCTATGCAATACTCGGACCCGGCATCATCAGCCCTCTCCGCTTGCTTTACTGCTGTGGTAGCTGTGGCTTTAACGTGGATGCTGCTGGCAGCCACAACTCTAGCACAACGCTTGAGATTTTGCAGATCATTTGCGACTTCTTGGTATGCCACCGAGGCCTGGATGGAAGCCAAAGAAGATGACAGGAAGGGCCCA